>NW_010539989.1:0-65404 GCF_000687285.1 Phaethon lepturus | reverse complement strand
ACTCTTTCCTTGGGAGCAATCTCCCAGCTGGGTGACTTATTGTGGGGATGACAGAGGCCTACTTTATGCCCCTGTGTTTCCTAGGTGAGGGTGCACCAAAGGTAGAGGAAGGGGTGCCTTGGGAGAAGAAGCTTTGAAAATAGGTCACTACTTCCAGAAGTGTAATTTTGCCCTACCTACTGGTCCTGTTCAGAAGAGCACCTGGAGAAGTGTGCAGCTGAGAAGAGTGCCTTGTTCTTGGTTGCAGCCTTGTCTAGACGCAGTTTGGACCGGAGCAGAGGAGAGGTTGGAGGGATATCTGCTCTTTTTCTCCTGCCGCCACTGAGAAGATGGTATCTTAACTGCCTGCCAGGCAAGGAGTGGTGCCAGCACGCGGATGGATAGCACAGGATTTCTAGGGGTATATGTTACCTTCAGAAGTTCATTTTATATTAAAAAGACAGCCGTATACTTGATTGTATTGAGGTGGGCATGAATTTTCTGGGGGGCTGGAACGCTTTCCTGAACCTATGATATCTCTCTCCTGTGTAAATTCACTGAGATCTGTAACTAAGTCATGTGTTGTGGTTGAATGCATGCAGCTGCCTTCTGGATCTGCACAGAAATTCAGACTGTCCCTGTGATATTCAGCAGCAACAAAAGCTATTTTAAGATTATATTTTAATGGTAGTTCTGTACCTGGACATACCTGAATAATTTGGTTTATGGCTTACCCAGATTGTTTAACTACTTGCTGTATTGTCAGGTTTAGGAGAAGATACGAATTGTTTTAGCTATGCCTTTTGTAGTGGTGAGAAATGCCTTCTCCTTTCCACAGAGCTTTACCAGATCTTTCAGATGCATTTTCAAGCAACGATAATCAAATATAAGGATTAGACTTAAGTTGCTGGAGTTGTATTGAAATCCACGTTACCATTGTAAAAAGCTTAAAAAGCACCAGTGCAGATAGCAGCACACACCACTGGCAATAACAGCTCTTCTGTGTACATCGTTTCTACGTGTATGCTATGTTCTGTGCCGTGGTTTCTACACTCTCTGTATTTCTAAACAAAACTTAAATGCAATCTAGTCTTGAAAATCCTTAATGACGTAGAACTCACGCTTTTTGTCTACTGTTTCCTTTTCTGTTTCCACCTTAAGATAAAGCATCACAAGGGTTATGAACCTGTGTAAGCAGAGATTCTGATTGTTGGGTGTTGAGAAACTGTATTGCTGGCACTTAGATTGCTGCTAGGTAGATCTCAGTCTGAGATCTGGCCAAACCAAGTACACGAGTGTATGAATTCAAGGGTAGGGGTCATTTCTTTGATCCCAGATAAAGTATTCATGTAAATCGGCTATTACAATAATAGTATCAGTAATAGTAAAATAATACTAAATATTGTAGGTAATACCAACGCTGATGTTTCTGATTTTATTCCTCACTTGCAGAACAGACAGTGAGAAAGCTATATCTCGTTTGATCCAATCTTTTGCCTGTTTGCATACTTGTTAAAATTGATAACAAATCACATGGAAACTGCATGTTCTGCAGGCTTTTTTATGCTCAAATGCCATTTCTCTAAAAAACATTTCATATTTCTACATAAAAAAATGAAATGGGAAAATAAGGTATAAAACTAACCCTGGAACAGTAGTTGTAACATGCAATTAATGTAGCACAGGCAATGCTGCTGTATAAGAGGAGTGTGTCACTTAATGCAGGTTCTTAACTTCCAACTGTAGAGAGGATGCCATAATTCGGCCGGGGTGCTTTGGACACCAATGTCTTAAGTTTCAGTTTGCATGTGTGCAAATAGGTGGGGGGTGCATTTAGTGGTGGATCTGGGATAACCTTTCCTTTTCCCTGATAGCTGGAGCTCAGCATTCAAGTGGATGTTCCCTGTACATCTCAGCAGGGTGAGTTCAGAATTGCTGTGCCTGAGAAGGAAGGTTGCAGGTATTTGAAGTGTGCTCAGACTTCAAGAATGCTGTATTGTATTAAGTGATAGGAAATAAGCACTGTTGTCATTGAAATTCTAATATTTATAGCCTTTCTGTTTGCTTGTGAAATTTATGGGGTTGGTTGCTACTAGCATTTGCAGAAAGTGATGAAAAGAAAATTCGTCCCCTCCTGCCCTAAAACTTCAAAACCAAATTTGTCTGTGAACACTTCATCTGTTAGGCAGGTATGATGGCAGAAGCAACAATAAAAGTGAAAACCAGGTGCCTGTAAGATATATTGAAAGGTGTTTCTCTTTGTTCTGGGGTCATTTATTCTGTGTCAACAGTTTGAAGCGAATATTTTAATTTTCAAAGAAGAGAGGGTGGCATTTGTAGTGGTTTGTACAATGAAGGAAGACTTTTTTTTTTTGTCTTGGACTGTGCAACCCAACAGCAGTGGGTGTGATACTTCTCCTGTGCATGCAGTCTGGTCCTTGTGATAGACTTCCTCTCTCCTCCCATACAGATGTGCATCGATTGAGTCCTAGGGCCTTGCCTTGAGAAGGGGAGTATGGGGAGATCCTACAGCTTGATAGAAGTTCTCTAATAAAATCCCAGAGATCCCTAGCATCCCACAGATTATCATCTGGATGTTTAGTGAAGTCTCTTGTTTACCCAGACTGTCCAAGCCAAAGTGAGACAGACAGCTACTCGCCCTATCCCGTGGCTGTGTCTCTCTTTTTGGTCTTGTGGGGTTTCTTTGATCTTAAAAAGTGTGCTGAAAATGCATCAGTAGTAAAACATCCACAGGGACATTAAAATACCTGAATTTGGCCACGTGAATTAGAACAAATCAAAACATGTGTATGTTTATTTCTTTATTTTAACATTTTTATGGTCAAAGGATGTAATAGGGGGGAGAAAAAATGTACATCTGCTAGGTAAAAATCTAGACAATGCATTGTTTCTGATGGGGTTTGTGAACAAGCTTAAACAGGTAAAGACTCTGCTGTTACATCTGCACAGCTAAATTTCCTTTTGTGTAGCTTAGCTGTTAAAAAGTACACCAGTGTTGTCTTACCACCCTGATAAGCACAACACATTGCCACTTACTTGTAGGCACCTGCTTTGTGTAGGTGAAATAGCTGAACATTGTATCAAAGGGTTGGTTTGGTTCTTTTGCTGGTCAGAGTGTTGTGTCCTGGAGTGCAGCTTTTCTTCCCTGATAACCTCCAGCAAATAACCATTCTCTTCTCAGTCCCAGTCTATTTTGTCTTTTGTTGTTGTTGTTGTCTTTTTATACCTCTTCTTATTTTTTATTGGCATATGGCATGGCATGTCTCTTCCTTTCTTTTTTTCCTGAAAGAAAGTTTTTCCTTTCAGAAAGGGAAAGGTATTCCTGCATGAATGATAGTTGCACTTAACTTATTACAGTCTCTAGTTAAATTCTTAAATCCTGGTCTTATTCTGACTTTGAGCAGTAACATCTGGAGCTTGTTTCAGGTTTGGGTCAGACCTGACTGTAATGACATTTAAATTGGAGCTCTCTGCTTCAATTCTGTCAGCTCAAGGTATTAAAAAAATAGTGACTTTTAGATGAGAAACCTTCAAATAACGCACACTAGTTGCAGATACTTTTTTTGTTTGTACTTTTATTTCTTAAGCAAGATCTCCTAACGTGTCCTTTCTGCTTCTGAAAGGACAAACATCCTTATGCATTCTTAATTAATTTCTTTTTGTGTGTGTGTAAAAAAGGTCTGGAGCTGAGGAAGTGCCAGGAATTACATACTAGACAATTTGTGGTGTACCCCTGTTTGGATTTATTTCTCTCTCCTCCCCTATGATCTGCTGCCGTGCACTGTCACATGCTTACCCCCCTCTAAGGAAAACTGTTGGCTGTTTTAAAGTCCTGGAAAAGTAGTCCAGAAAAAAGAGAGGAAAAGAGATGAGGATCCAGTAGCGGGGAGGACTGACCAAAAAATCTGCTTTTGCATCTCAAGGGGTATACTCAGAACACTGAGAGCATTCGTGGGATAAAAGTTATAGCGGGAAATGTGAATGGACTAGCTGGAGCAAAAGAAATGTGAGTAGTGAGGGTTTCTGTCCCAGCTGTGTGTGAGTTTCTAGTGGCTGGTGATGACACAGGCCACAAATGCTACATTATTAGAGAGAAAAATAAAGAGTGGGGAAAAAACTTAAAGGGCTTATGGTTTTCCTGAGACACAGGAAGAATCATTCATCATCAATAGAATAAGGAATTTTAGATACAGCTTAATTCGATGGTGGTGTTTGTACCAGCTTCTAGCCAGAGGCAAAGCAGGAAGGCAGTAATTAATTTTTGGAAGTCCTCAAAACTTGCTTCAGATGAGTGGTGCTAGCAATGGAGCAAAAATAGAAGTAGTTGGGAAGATTTGCCAGGAAGAATAGAGTATTGAGATTGGGAGTGTATTTGTGGAATTAGGGTGTTTTGCAGAGCATGAGAAAGATGTAATTCACTGGGTGACGTGCAGTTGTCAGCTGTTCTAAAACACATTTTCAAGTCTGTTTTGTTGCCTTTATGCTCTAAGAATAGTTGACCAGAAAGCTATTGAAATGCTGTCTGAGGATTTGGCTCATGAAACAAAGAACAAAATGTAATATGTAATAAATAAGAAAGTAAATACACAACAAACATGTGAGCAGTGAAGTACAACTTCCTCTTCAGAATGTATTTTTGCTCAAAAATGTGCTAGTTATAACTGCTGCTGCATGTGAGGTGACTGACTTTCCAAAGAAAAAGGAGAAGAATTTTGACCAGCTGCTTTTGTCTCCCTTTTCAGGGAAAAACTAGTTTGGGGGGTTGTTTGGGGTGGTGACACATCAGGGCATTAATAGGAGTGCTGAAATATCCCCAGTATATAAAATAGACTCCATCTGAAGCTTCATTCCTCCACCCTTCATCCACTTCATTGCACTGCAAGATGAAATCTAAATTACATGGGTGCAAGGTCTCATTTCTTGAATGTGTCTCTCAAATTTCTGTTTCTAAAATAGTTGTTCGCATGATTTGCATAAACCACGTAGTTTTGAAGTTTGCAGCTGCAAATGTTAGCACATGATGTACGTGGTTCAAGAAGCCCTGTCTGTGATAAAGAATTGTTTTAAAAATGATTGCTGCTTTACAGGTGTTCTAGTGTTTCATCAGTAGATTCTTCTTTTTAATTTTTTTTTTTTAGTTCTTGTTTGTATTCCAAGTAGCTTGATTTTGGAGACCTGAATTTAGCTGTTTTCAGCTAATGCAGGCATGGACGAGTGCACTAGTTTCTTTGCTTTGTTGATACCGGTGCATTTGTCTTAGGTTTTGAAAGAGAAAGCTAGCCTCAAAAAGTGCATTTTTTGGTATGTATATTGTTTTCTCTAGAATACAAAGTATAACTTCTTTTCCGATTGTGTTTTCTTAATGAATATACAGACTTGGCTAGTTGGTCCCATGGCAGCCTTTTTGGTGCCAGAACAATTGGTTGGCTATTTAACACTTGAGCAATTAAACAGGAAAAGCTTTTTTTGTCACTTCTTAAAAGTTTTTGTTTGTTTTCATTAAAAAAAAAAAGTGACTTAAAATTGCTGACTGAAAAAGTGATAAAATACGGAGTGCTTAACTGAGGACCATTACATTCCTGTTCTGCATTCTTTTAAGAATTCCTTGGTAAATAATGGAAGCTGACACCTGAAATTCCGTATGTTTTCTATATCAAACAGTTTTTTAGAGGTGTTATTTGTTTGAAGAATGTTGTTCTTCATGTAGGCAGTATTAAATAATCAACAGTTTCGTGCTAATTTTGGTGTCTGCTAACATTTGAATGTTTTCAGTACAGTAATTTTCATCTTCAAAGCAGTAAAGAGAAGCTGATCTTTAGAACATTTTACAACAATAATCAGCTCTTTCTCAGAGCCTAAATAATTGTTTCCCTGTGTTAATGCTTGGGGGCAGAAAGGTTGCTGTCAGAATGGAAGGGAAGAATAAAGGTTAAATCATATTTAAAAGTGAATGCTCAGGAAAGCCTAAACTGCTTTGGGACCTAATGGTTCCGTTGTCAGGACTGAGGAAGATTTTTGGTTCAGTCCTGTGTTGAGGCTTTTTAAATTATTTTAATGATTGCCAGTGTTTGAGCTACAAAGTAGGAGAACGCAGGGTAGCCACCTGCATGATTCAGTAAATTAAGGCTTTCCAGAAATTTAATGGCAGTGGTTTCTTGGGACTGTCCAGATCCCAAAATCTTTGTGGAGACTCTGGTCAAAATGGGGATGCTTCTGATGCAGGGAAGGGGATTTCTGCGCCAAACAGGAGCAGGATGGGGTAAACCACCCCACAGCCACTGCTCCTCAGGGCACCAGCCCTTGCCTGTTGAAAGCCAGGGACATCACCAAGTCCCCAGTCCCAGCTAGGCACTCCTCCCACCTACAGCCATTCTCTGCTTCTCCTCCTTGGCTCAGTGAAGTCTTTGTAGAACACGGAACAATGCTAACGGGCTTAACAATTGCTAACAATTGGAAAATTGAGCTTATTAAGTAACAACCTCAAAAACTCCTGGTAACCATGTCTTTCAGGAATTTGGGAAACTGGTGGAGAATAGAAAACTCTGAAATCTGTGTCTTAGAGAACAAAAAAGCACTTTCTTGTCCAGCCCATTGTAAAGCATCCCATTTGGAAAAGGCATGTTTTTTGTTGTGCTCATTCCAAGGCTGTCAATTTTAGATGAAAGCA
The DNA here is from genome assembly GCF_000687285.1 of Phaethon lepturus. Taxonomy (NCBI): domain Eukaryota; kingdom Metazoa; phylum Chordata; class Aves; order Phaethontiformes; family Phaethontidae; genus Phaethon; species Phaethon lepturus. Next base: position 58,737 of record NW_010539989.1, on the reverse strand, counting down.
TAATTATGTCTTGTTAATTACAGTGAAAACAAATGGTAAAATTAACCCAAAGTGTAGATTTTTCTGGGTAGTAGGAATCTCTTAAAATCATAGTTTACCATTATGCTTGAAATCAGTATGTGTTAATAAACTTAAACATAGCAAAAAGTGAATCTCAGTAGAAAATAATGATTTTTGCCAGCAGTGCTCCTTATGTCTCTGGGAGGAAACAGTAAACATTCCTCTGTTACCAGGACGTGCACATGTGCATGTGTATCCATTCACATAAAAGACTTAACAAAAAAACCCAAATCACCAAAAAAACCCCCCCTTGAATGGTTTTATTGTTGTTAATGTTTTCTCCATGGTTAATCTAGACTTGTAAAAGCGACCCTGACATGAGGTTAGGGTTTAGTTAGGGTTTATCAGTACTGGGCAGACCCATGCTAATTGGTTCAGCTCGGCACTTCACTATTGCAGCCGCTGATCTGTGATGCGGTTCCTCGCGCGATGCATGCGGTTCCTCGCGCGGCACACTCAAACGAGGAGGAAGCTGTCAGAAGCACTGACGCTGGGCTGGGAGGCAAAGCCATCATGGGTGGGTGTAGGGCCAGGTGGGGAGCCCAGGGCTGATCCTGCTGTTCAAAAGCAATGTTCAGAAGCTTCTTACAGAAACCCTACATATCTACACAAGATTAGCCACCTTGGATTGAGAAAAAATCGTTTTTAACCTGGTGTTTTGAGGGCTGTCAGTAGCAGACACTTGTGTTAAACGTTAGGACAGGGAAGGCATGGCAAGTTCTCTTCCTCGCTGTGCTCACCCCAAGGATGTCTGAGCCTGGCCAGGCTGCCTCCGTGCCTTTTCATTGCTCCTGATGGAATCTTCCATTTATTGCTTTGCCTTCTGTAGTGAACGGGGAATAATATATGCTATGTGTAAGTTCACTGTGCTTCTGCATCGTGAACACTGAGTGCAGTCTGGTCAACAGCCTTGCTTTCCTCCTCCTCCTTAAAAAGGTATAGAAGTAAAGAAGTTACCACGAGGAAAATAAAGATCATAAAAGGTATCAAATGGCCACTGTAGCAGTAATGACTGAGTAGACTAGCAAGCGTCCGTCAGGCCCTGGTGTTGTTATGGATAGCTGAGGAGAGATACGCTAAAAGTCGGGAAAGCACAAGTGGCAGGAGAAGGTGAAACAGAAGCAATGCAAGACCCAGAGAACATGGAATGTAACATCAGAGGACAGATTGAAAACAAGAAAAAGAGCTATTTTGTATAACATAGTTAAACTGTCGCACTCCTTGCTGGTATATTGTACCTACTGGTAAGGTCCACTGGTTTGCAAAAGGGTGGGCACATGCTCATAGGGCATTTTGAAATGCAGAGAGCATGCACAGATCAGGAAATCCCAGAGCCTTGAGATGGGGGCCTGGGAGGATGCCCTACAGCCGCATCCCTCCCCATTCCTGTTCCCTTCAGCCTGTGTTGGTAGTGTCCAACCTGCGTGCTGTGCTTTGTGGACCTCCTGTTTTGCACCAGTGCCGCTGCCTTTGAGCCAGAGAGGGCCAGAAGCTCTTTGGCCTCCATAGCATCTCTGACAAAATGTTTCATAACTTTCAGAAAGTTCACGTGTGGCATGAAAAAGGATTTTGTTTTCTTTAGTCTCGCATTCTGGTAATTTCATGTGAAGCCCCTTGTATTGTAAGTAGTAGAAAATAATTGTTCTCTGGTGGGTTTTTTCCATTTGATTCCCCTCCTCCATGCTATTCAGAATATTTGTCTGGCATATCCTGTACCCCGCTTTAGTCACCTTTTCTCTGAAGTGAATATATCTAGTCTGTTTTCTCTGTCCTCATTCTGAACCTGTTAATGTGTTATATGAAGTCGAACCAGCACACACGGCAGGCTTTATGTAGAGTTGTGACTTCTAAACAGTATCTTTCTGCTTCCGTATTGTAATTCAGATTGTTGTAGTTCTCAGTGTGCTGTGCTAGTTAGAGCCCATAGTATTCTTTATAGAACCACTGCTTCAAGAACAATATAGTCAGATACTGTGCTTAGGAAATCCCAAGATCTTACGGTTGTGTATCCCAACTGAGCAGTGTATGAATCATGTGGCATGACATGGATCACCTCTGTCTGTGTACCCAAGGACGTTTTTGCATTTTTCTAGATTTGCCATAGGACAACCAGATCAACTTTGTAGATGATTTGGCTTGTGATTTCATGCTGCTTTGTTATCATAGCCACCTTTAAAACAGGTTTAGTAGTTGCATAGTTAGCCTAACAGGAGAAATTTCTTGTGACCATATTTGATTTAGACTTCTTTACTATTCAGCAAAGAAGCCTGGATTTAAGCTTTTTGTGTTGTCAAATGAGACGTAAATACCATTAACTCTGCTTGCTTTTTTTTTTCCACAATTGTGTAACAGTTTTTAAACTTACTGTCCTGAATCTGATTTGTTTGCCTTTCCCTCTTCTCACAAAAGTCTAGTCTCAGAACTACTAGCTACCTGTAACCACTAAGTCAGAATCGTGTGAACCTACTTTACATATCTATTTCTCTGCACAGCAGAAAACATAAGGAAAAAGAGCTAGAGCAAAATCAGGATTAGCAAATCTCCAATGATAAAGGAAGACCTTTAAAAACAGTACTGAAAAGAACAGGAAGAAATGCTGAAGGTGTTAGATCCTAGGTATGATGTCTCCGTGCACATTGCACAGTTTCTCTACCTTGGAGTGATCTGTCCTGTTTAAAGGTAAATTAAGGTATGAGGCTAAAAGTTAATTTTTTTTCCTCCCTGTGTCTGTAAAATTAATTGCAGTGTAAAAATCTGTATTATTATCCATTGTTGGTCTTTGCTAGGAAATTATTTTTGCATTTAAAGTCTTAACATGGACAGATCAACAGTGTTTCAACAGTTTAAAAAATTATGTCAGTATTAGGAAAAAAAGATGCTTTACTATATTCATGTTACTTTCCGTGATAGTGTGAGCAAAGCTCAACATACTTCAAGACTAAGTTCAGGAGTGAGCTGTACAATTAGCATTTGCTGTGAGTATGAATCCATTCTTAAACAGAATTTCAGATTCTGAAGTAATGGTGAATAATATTTTGACCTTGTAACAAAGTAACTACACAGAATCAGTGTACCTTCAGACCTAGTTTGGGCAAGTGGTATGTGTAATCATACTAACCCATGTAAGGCAACAATTTATATTACGTTAAAGTGCAAAACTTTTTTGCTGCTTAAGTATATGGCAAGCATTCAGTCATAGTATTTACTTTCTGAAACTGTGGACTGTACTCATCCAAATTGATACAGAAGTGAGGTCTGAAAAATGTATGTAGCTGACTACTAAAAATTATACTGGCCCAGGTGGTGAAGGTGTATGCTTTTCTATACTTTCACAAGAAAAGAGGGAGGCGCTAATAGGAGCGTAATCACCGATCCCATAATGTGCTCATATTATTATCCAAATAAACTCATTTAAACTGCTATTTAATTGCCTTTCTTAAAGCACCAAGAATGTGATCACAGCACAATAGCATGCTGAGTATAGTGTCATGTATAAACATAGATGCTCTGTGATGCTTGGACTGCCCTGGCTCCAGCTGAGAGTGTATCCTTTTCTTCCCTGTGTCAGAAGTTCATTGTCCTTTGAGTAGTTTTTCAGCCTTTCTAGTGATGATATGCTGAAGAGTTTAGCATTTGTTGTTGCAAGAGATAAATCCATTACTCACTAAAGCACTAAAATGTAAAGAAGGGTGTGATACTGGAAAAACACATTGTTTAGGGTGTGTTCGGTAGGTTGGGACTGAGCGCCTTGTCTTCAGCAAAGATGTAATCATACTACCATGTCTGGAATGTGCAGAGGCAAGACTTGACGAGTTAGGGTAGTTGCTTCTATAGCCTTGCTGCTCTAGATACAGCAAAGAGAAGGTAGTGCAAGTCCAGTAGCTGTTGCCATAATCGGTCATGACACTTCTGATGTTTCAGCCTTTCCTTATCATGGAAGAAAATAATTTGTCTTGTCAACTGTTCTAGTTACTGTTTTTTGAGTATTACATGGGAGCCAGAAGCAGTCTTCCTTCCTTTCTTCCTCAGCTGATAGTTTTCTAGAAGCGTAACCTGAGCTAACAAAGCTCATCAGACTGAGAAAAGGATGAAAGATTTTTCAGCAGACCTCCTCTTGCCCTCCTGACTGCCAAGGGGTTATGCACTGTAGAATGGGTAAAGCCAGGTTAGTGAGACAGGCAGGTTGGTATTTCTGATAAGTAACATCACTGTACTGAAGAACAACTCATGCTGGTGCTGCTGTCTACCCCAAGTTATTAAACACCTGAGGCTTAGAAAGTGTATGAAAAAATTCTTAAAACAAGAAGGCTGTCTATACAAACTCCTTCAGCAAGAGTATAAAGTTGTAAATACGTAGGATAATTATAGGTGTGTTTTTAGTGTCCAAACTGAACTCTGGTTCATGCGGTCTTTCATTTAACACTGAATTATTCATAAAGCAGTGAGTTAAACTGCTGAAAGCAGGCAGTAATTGAGTCACTGTTTGTTTTAGTAGATTTTTCGGGGTGACTTCTTACATGGCAGCTTTTGGTACACTGAGTAATTGCATTGATAATACCCTAAATGCTTTATACATGTCTATAAGTTGTTAATCACATTTTTAAGGCTCAAAATTTTGGTTTGTGAAGTGCCATCAGGCTGCTCCTCTTCAAAGATAAGCAGATAAATGAGTTGCTGTAGCCAATTGCCTAGTTTATAGAGCAGGTTTTGTGTAAGCTATTTGTTCTCAGCTATTTTTCTATGCACAGAGTTACATTGTACTTCCCTTTTACTTTCACATAAAGATAACTTTCTCAGTAGGATTAAGTTTCAGATACTATTTACGTTACAGACTGATATCTTTCATACATGTTGTTTAGCTTTCAGGAGCTTCTTAGAGTAATAATTTCTTTATCGAATACTGGAATAGTCATGTAACCTATTTTTTTTTTTTTTTTTAAAATTCATTAGGTACATTAGCACAATTTAAAACCAGTATTGCCATCCTGTGTTTTGTCAAAATGTTCTCTTTGGACAGGCAAACATAGCAATAGGAATACAAGGCAACAGCAATATAATGATTGATCAGTGTAATAAGTGGTGGCTGCAGTGTTACTGTCTGTCTAGTCATTGCTAAACATTTTGTAGGCATGGCAGAGATGATGAGTCTGCTTCCAGGAAGTTGTCCCATCCCAGTAATGTTTTCTTCATTTACTGTCTTGTGTAGCATCATCTCCTGCTGTGGAGGATTTGCAATTCACAGTCAATAATGCAATAATTATTTGTTTCGGATGACAATTAGAGGGCAAGAGACTTCCGTATAATACTGTTTCTATTTTTTTTTAAGATCTAACGTTGGCTACTTGCTCTTCAGTAAATAAGTGTCCTTTCTACTTTCTCTCTTTCTTTCTTTATGAATTTGCTAAAGCAAATTTTAAAAGCATTGAAGACCTTTAAACCTTGTCTCCCTATCTTCAAGTCATCTCACTTCCTGTGCTCGTAACACCTTTCTCCCTTAATCTGTAAGCTTGCCTCCTGATACTTCTCTAGAAACATTTTCCCCTGAAGACTTAGTCACTGGCCTTTGCAGCTTTCTTGTTAGAGGTTTATATTGCTAGATAGACCTTTTGACACCAGATCAAGTAATGAAAAAGTAATGAACCATGAAAAATAATAAATGAAACAAAAGCAAATAACCCACCATTTTGCTAATGTAAGAATTAACTTTTAGCTGTAAAGGCAAATTACATGGTTTTTACAAGTCCTGGTAAGATCTGTGGCAGCAGTTACCTACACCTTGACATCAGTCCATAGGATACTGGGGATTTATGTACTTCCCTTTCCCCTCCTCCCATTCTACTGGTGAAATTAATCTCTGTCTCTGTTACTGTTTCATCCGTTAAAAATGTTTTAGGTAGATTGCTTTATTTTTAGATGCCTTTTGAAAGGCAGCCACACTACAGAAATTGATTGATACCTCTTCAAATTTTCATTGCAGCAACCTAGGACTGTCTTGAAAAAATGAAACTCTGTATAGCACTTTTCATTTAATTCCTTTTCTCCTGAGTCCCTTTGTGCAGTAAGTGGTGTCTATATTCTAACTGCAGGTAGGGATTAGAGGCCAAATAGTTTCTCTTACTTTTGAAAGGCTGAGTTCTTCCAGAGCAAATGAGGGAAAATTTTTGCTTTGAATACTTCTAGTTGTTTAAAGATTGACTATTGGAAGTTAATTTCATTCAGACAATAGAGTTGGGAACTTGTTTGGCTAATTTTGGTGTGTGTGCTTGTTTTGGTTTTCTGGGGTTTTTTTTGTTTGTTTGTTTTGGTTTTTTTTAAACCCTGCCTCCTGTCAGTAATGCCTATTAATCTGGCTTTTGTAGCAATGGTTTCCAGAATTCTGGAGAAGCAACTTGCTGGAGCACCCAGGTTTTCTTGTGAGCTGTTAATATGGTGACATAAAAAACAGTTCCACTGGTTCAATAGACTACCTGTGGACCACTTACAGGCATGGTTTGGGGAGTCTGCTACAGAGAGTTGTGAAGTAACCTGTCACATTTTTTTTCCAGTTAATGGCAGATACTATTCTTCATCTTCTTCACGTTATTCTAAGTTTCTTGTTTGCCTTTCAAGAAGTAATATCCTTACCTGAAGGTTTTCCGAATGAGTCTCATCAGTGTCCTCTTTGCACCACCACAGTTCGGTAGCTGCTTTAGAAAGCACTGCATTTACTGCTTTCTTTAGGAATTTTTAAATTATGTATTTTGATATGCTGCCCAATAGTTCCAATAGCAAAGGTCAGTTTGGTGGTAAAAGAGGTGATATTCAATGTAGCACTTGAAATCACTGAGTATTTTTTCATTATAATTTCTATCAGTGGTGATGTTTTAAAAATGATTTTTCTTTTCTTTCTTTTGTTTTTAACTTGTGTGGTATTATCTGTGTGAGACTGGCATTCTGAATTACGCACTGAAGCAGTAAACTTTTAGAGGCTTATTGGATGTATTTAAAATACTGATGTATTTAAAAATATTTATTTTTCAAACTCTTTATAAGAGATTATAGTATGTTCCACAGTTGAAGAGGAGTTACACAGTGAGCACTGAAGAGCAGGGGCTCACCGGGGCTGCCGTGGGGGTTGATACAGGTTACTCTTACTTCCAAGCAGTCTAGTGAGTTCCAACACCGAGGTGCGAAGCTAGACCTGGACTGCGTGTTAAGCATGCAGTTGATACCCCTTGATGCTGATGTAATTTGACTGCTACAAGACTGACTTTGCTAATTTTTCAGTGAGATTTACATTACCTGATATTATTCTTATCTCTTACCACCTTATATTTTTGCTCAGCAAGTCCCTTTTCTTAGTGTTTACTGCAGCTTCACTCATCTGCTGGAATACACACACAGAGCCATTTATCATATCTGTACTTACTATTCTATTTATATTTTAAAAAATAACCACAAAGAAGTTTTAAAAGGCCCTTTAAAAACTTCTATGAAGGCTTTGATTCTGGAATGTCAATTTAGTCTAGCAGCAGAGGAGAAAGTCGTTTGTTTTCAGCTTTCCCCCTCTAAAGGCAGAACCCTGGACATGGAGTTTGGTTCATCAAAGTCTTCAAGCTGCTGCCAGCAGTGAATGACTGACTTCTCTTCGGCCTGCCAATGCTACTGTTAGGGCGGCTCCCTCGTCGTTTCTGGGATGGCTGTGGCAGCTCTGCGTAGAGGCCTATGCAAACCATCTGTAGTGACATGTAAAAGTTGTCAGTACTAGTGATTTCTGTCATGAGGTGGTTGTACATGATAATTGTAAGCAAGTTTTTAGTATCACTATTACTCCTTCATTGTGGTCTCTCTAACCTCACAAGGAAACAGAAATGTTTCATAACCTGCTAGGGCGACTGCTTCAGTTTCTCTGTGGCTGCCAGATACAAACGCTAATGACAAACACTATAGATAATCTTTCAAAATTTGAATACTTGGTGTGATATGAGTCATGACTGAAACCTATGAAGTTAGTAGTTTGCTGTCATCATTGTTAATGTAGTAGCACTATTCTGTTGTAATTTAATTGCTGCGATAGTGGAGTCATTCTGTAGCTTTTGTCCACATGTGACTGCAAGCACATGTTTACTGCTGAGCAATGTATTCTACGTTTTGGAGAGAGTTGAAATTCTACAGTACTCCGGTCTTGTAACAGGACTTAGGTTGTGCCAAAAGCCAAATGATCTTGACAAAATCTTTACTGCTTTCTCATTAATAGGAAAAAAATATAGCAAATTTTGAGATTTCTTCCCTGTAGATTTGAATTATTGTGAACAGTAGAACAACAGAGCAGTACATCTTTCAGTGGCATAGAGTTCATCTTATTAAACACGCTGAATCCATCTGAAGAGCTTTTTTTGAGTACAGTCTTTTTAATTATTGGTGCTATTTTTGTTCTGATTACTTAACAGTGCAAGTATTTGAGTATGATAATGTTGAGGTCATGGTCCATAACAAGGAGATTTATTTTTTTTTTTTTAGTACTTTCTGTAAGGTCTGGTATCCCATGGCAAGACTGTAGTTTCAGAGAATTTGATCTTTTTTTTTCTTTTTTTTTCTTTTTTTTTTTTTCCCCTCTTAGCATCAATTGCAATAACCATTTTGCTTTCAGGCTTTCACTTCAACACTGTAGTGACAGACTTAGTTAATGAGCGATGAGAAGTGTGTACCTGCAAAGCTCTTCATATATGATAGAGTAATTTGTCTGTGTAAGGTGACTGATGCTCCTTACTGACTTCCCAAACTATATTGTCATGCTCCAGTTTCTTTCTGGTTGCATACGTCAATTTTTAGACTTGATTTCATTTCAGCATTCATGATCTTTCAGTAAATAAATGAAAGCTCTTGTTTTGCTCAAACTTGCTACTATCTGAAATACTGCTTCTTGGAAGGTGTCTTAACCTCCAAACTGCAGAGATCCCCTTTAAACACTTGAAGTTGTATTGTTTGTTCGTAATGCAGTGGCATTGGTAGATAGAAAACTGTATATAACCTTAAATGTTTCAGAAGAAATTGTCATCACTGTTCTCCATGGTGCCTTGCATTCCTTTTTGTAATGAAAGAGTATCTACAAAGTTGTATGGGTTGCGTTTTGGGGAGGTGGAAAACACCTCTTCACCAAACAGTCTGACAGTGTTTGAAGTTGTGGTCTTGAAGGCTATATTTATTTAATATTTTGCAGTACTGTATTTAAAGAATTAAAAACATTCCTTATTCATAAGGTCACTTCATGCTTTGTTGTAATACTTTCTTATGTGGTTTATGTTAACTTTTGGTTGATTAATAGACTGCATCTTTAATTTATTCCAGGGATACGATTAAAACTGGGTAGTCTGGTCTAGGAGCTGAGATGACTGGGGTGATGTTGACACACTGTGGTGTAAGTTGCATTAAAGACAGCACTGTATTAAGTAGCGTGTTTGGTAGGAAGGTTTTCCTGGCCAGTGTAGATAGGTATTTTTTCTTTTTCTTAATCTGGTATTGTATAATTTGAGTAAGTCTTTGGCATTGTTGTGCTTGAGGCAAAGGAAAACGTGTTTCTTAATTAAATCTTGGTATGATTTGACAATTCTTTGCTATGAGCTCTTAAGGACAACAGTGGAAAACATATATTACCGGATTTCAATGCTATAGCTGAAAAAAAATTTTGTCATACTGCTTGCTAGTAAATCTCTTGTAAAAGAACTGTGATTTGTTTGTTGAAAGTATTTACTGTAATAGTTGAATTTTACTAGAAGTTAAAAATTCCCTTATTCACAGAAGCTGAAAACCTTCATTAGTGTTATCTGGGTTCCATATCTGAAAGCTGTGTTGTAGAATGTGTGTCGATATATGTCAGAAAAAGCAGTAGTGATTCAGTTCCTATTATCACTGAACAGTATCTCTCAGAAGCTGCCTCAGTTTACCTTTTAAGTTGATTGCTTTTACTATGATCTCTTCTGCATTTTCTCCCTTCTCTCTGCTAACCATTCATACTTTCGAGGACTGTAGAGCAGTGTCTCATAGAAAGCTCTTTATTAGTTAAGGACAGTTCTTTCCCCATAAAATATGGTATCAACATTTAAATCCTCTGTTAAAAGAATATTTTGGATGAACTTCTAGTGAAAACTGTTCCTCAGGTGTTTGCTTCAGTTTGTTTCTAGATGCTAAGTTGCCTTGATGATAACTTTAAAACTAAAAATAATAAAAAATCCTAGTATTAATTTAGCGTAAGCAATTGTTGCATTGCTGTAGGCATGCTGTATGCTTTCAGATAGAAGTGACCCAGAGGATGGCTTCTTTGTTAGTCTCTCACTGTGCTACTGTTAATTACCACCAAAAAAAAAAATCTTTTATGTTGATTTTAACTTGCTGTTCTACCGCGCTGCAGTGTTGCCAGTGCTCATAGCTGCTAGTGGGGCATCTGCAGCTGTATCACGCAGGAGCCAATCTTCTGCAAACATTTTTCTAATAAAATCAAAACTTGAAATCATACTTCATTTTACTTTTGTACTAATAATGAGAAAAGCATGTACTTTATTGGGGGTGCTGCCTACTGTGTGTTTCAGCATAGACTTTTCACTCATGCCTCGGTGAGATTTGCTGCATCCTTGTAAGCTTCCAAAAGCTGTGTTTGAGCATTAAGTTTATGATCTTTTCTAGCTCTAATCCAGAAGTAAGTCTCTAACCTGATCTGTTTCTGCTCATGCTCAGGGCAGAGGTTATTAGTTCTGTGGATTTACTAGAAGAGGAAATAATAAGAGGAGGAATGCTTTTTTGTCAAAGTATGTTTTCTTGTGTACTGTGAGTTGGAATGAGGCTGCAAAAGCGTGTTGCACACACCTCAACATGGCTGTGAGGAGAGGGAGGACTGCAAAGCAGCTGGGGACTGGTCCTGCTTCGCTTCTCGCGTGGCCTTCGTTCCCTGGCTTTTAAAGGACCCGGTGGCGCTCTCACACAGCTCTTCATAGCTCGTTCCACTTCTTGTCCCTTTTGTACACGGGGCAAATTCCGCTGCATTCAGATAGGAGATGAGCGTCTAGGCTAGTTGGTTCCGCTCTTCTCAGCCGTTCTGGCAAACAGCCAGGCGCCCCGATCGCTAAGCCCCCCCACGCGCGCAGATGGCGAGCACGAGCACGGGTGGGGAGCGCTGTGCAGCCCCCGCAGGGCCCGGCGGGCGGCTCTGTCCAGGGTGCTGACGGGGCGTGGGCGCGGGCTGGGGCGCCGGCGCGGAGCTCCCTGTGTTCCCTCGGGAACTGTTTCCTTCCTGCAGGACGGGTTACCCACATCCCTGGCTACCCACGCAGGCAGCAACTTGCATGTAGCTTTTGGGTATAAAGCTGTTCTTACTTACAGAAATCAGTGACTTTGGGGGGTTTGTGGTGTAGTAGAATATACAAGTTAATAGCTGGACTGGTACATCAAAGAGAAACTTAGAAGATGCTTTAAAGAGTGTCTTTTAAGTAGTGCTTGTCCTTGAGATGGTTGCAAGGGGTTATAGGCTTTACAGTTTGATGATTAAAAACAGTTTATTCAAGAATATATATCCACATCCCTGTAATCGGGCTGAGATGATCCATTAGCTTTTGATGCGTAAGCAATGGAAGGAGGTGTTGTTCCGTTGCTGGATAAATCAGGAAAGTGCTTGTTCAATCAAAGCAATGCATCTTTAAAGTAGTGGGTTTTTAGTTCATGAAGTTCATAGAATCATAGAATAGTTAGGGTTGGAAGTGATGACCTTTAAAGGTCATCTAGTCCCAACCTCCCTGCAATGAGCAGGGACATCTTCAACTGCATGAGGTTATTTCGTATCTCTTGTTTTAGTGGTGTTTACATATGCTTTAAACAGTTACTGTAATAAAACTTAACAGTAGTGATGGCTAGAAACTGGAAAATGTTACCTCTAATATGTTCCTGAGGTGGTAAAGGATTTCCTTTACAGTTTTTCCCGAGTAAGATTTAAACCTTAGCATTACATTTGATTAAATGTTTAGTTTTGTTTTGTTTTTTAAAAGTGGTAACACTGAAGGAGTCTTAAAGTAAATTATTAATTTAGAAAGTCTGCTGTTAGGAACTGGTATCTATATAAAAATGTCTAACACCAGAAAAAGTAATTGAAAAGTTTGTTTTTATTTAAGGAGACTTGATTATGAGACACTGACTGTAAGTTTATGGAAACTTAAGAATCAATTTATGTTCTTTGTATTTGTATTCTGCATTAATGTGGACTTTTGTCTTCATCCATAAGTATTAATCTGTTTGAGGAATTTTACAGTTAGACATGTACCAGTATAATTGTTGTGCTGTAATTTAAGTAGATGCTGTTTTGCACAGAAGCGTGCCATTTGTGTGTCTCACAAGCACTACCTGAGACAGAAATGTTAATATAGCTGATTAATTTTTATTTTTTATTTTGTGTTAGCTGGAGACACAGATGATCCTCCAAGGATTACTCAAAATCCTGTCATTAATGGAAATGTAGCAATGGCTGATGGACATAACAACACTGAAGAGGACATGGAAGATGGTAAGTAAATATTTCATAAAAACATGTGGTTTGGCTTCTTTATTTTTATGATTTTTGAGGACATGGTCCATGTCTTACTTGTGTCCTCTGAACTGCAGCTCATTAAAAAGAGGAAACTCTGTAGTTACGACTGCTGGTTTTCTGTATAGGCATCCTTTTAACATAACTATACAATGGGATTAGGCATCTGAGGGCTTGGGATTTTTTTCTATTACTCTTTCTAGGTACTCATTTAAAAATTGCTGAAAGTGATACTGTCCGTTGTTATATTTTGTGATATGTCCCTTTAAACATACTGCAGCTGGTGCTTGCTGAATAGTAATTTTTGTAAGTTATGCAATTCCTTCAGGACATTTAAAATCATTATCTATCCTGCTCTCTTGTCAGGTGGCAGCTGTGATCAGTTTTTGTCTTTGTATGGTAAGTCAGTGGTAACTATTCTGTGGAGGAACATTCCCCCCCCGCCCCACTCTGATGTCCTTTTACTTGCAAATGCAAAGGAAGAAGTATGTATTGATATCCTGTTAATAAAAGGGGACACATGTTTTTGAAATCTTTTTGTCAGTCTTTTAAATGAAAATAAGGGTGTACAGTTTTTTCTGTTACAGAAGATCAAATAGTTTTTAAGTAGATGTGTCTGGGTTTCTTTAAATAAAGATGATGAGTTTGTAATTCACTTAAGTCTGTTATGTTTAGTGAGGAAAATGTACAATGATACTCCTTTTCATAGGAGAGGACAGGGGGGACTGCTCTTACTTTGAAGAACTAAATAAAATTGAATTGGGAGAAGGGAGACAAAATGAGTGGGATTTGTTCCCCTCTGATTCCTTATTTCATGCTGTCTTGTGAGAGTACATTAAAGACTAGGCTTAAACATGTATTTAGATTTATGCAAAATATTGAGTGTGGGGGTTTTTTTTGTTTGAGAAAAGTCAAGAGTTTGAGGCTAAGGGTCAAAAAAGTGCTTACTTTCATGTATTCAAAGAACATATAATAGAATACTGATAGAAAATAATAATGTTCCATGAAGAGAATATGGTTTACATGCAGGACAAAAGCATCTCATGGTTGAATTGCTTCTGTGTCATTGGCAAAGATAAAGTTTCCTATGATCAGATTCTCGCCATAAAGTAAAAATGAGATCTGCTTCGCCTATGAATTTATTTTTGTCTGATTGCCTGGTCTCATTCAGAGGGCTGTGATTTCTTGCTCAGAGTAACTAGCTGAGACCAAAACAGGTATTCTGTTTTTATCAAAATCAAGTTAAGCTGTTGTAAAAGATGTTAAATGTCTTTGGGCCATGGTATTTGGAGGGTGGCAAGAGATCATATAGGTTGACACCGACTGGCAAGGACAGCTCTGTTGAACTTCTGTTCTCAGTAATGATGTTTATAGGTAGAAAGCCTGATAGTGTTTGCTATCAATACAGCCAGTAGATAACACATTGGTCAGCACAAAAATTTGTCCAGGAGTTGGTCTGTATATACTTGCACAAATTAAGCAAAAGAGACTGAAGCTGCAGAAGCAATTGATGAAACCCAGGCCATATCGAGGACGGCAACTAATCTCTTCATTCAGAATAACGTGGACTTTCTAACCTAAAAGCTACTGCAAAACAGTTTCTGTCACTTACCAAATTTTTGACTCCTCTCAGAGAACTGGATATGAAGGTGTCGCGATAGGAAGAAGTAGTATCTCAAAGTATTTGGCAAAAGGCTTGCGAAAGCTTATGGTGGCACTTGTGTTTGTGGACTTTCAGTATGGTTAGGAGCTTTGGTCCACTCTGCTGTGGGACATCTTTCAGGGTTAAAATGTGATTGTTAAGCAATACTCTTAATGGTTCCTCATTATCATATTTGAATAAGGAGTGTCTGGCTACGTCTTAGCGCTACTATAGCCCTGCACTGACACAGATAGAAAGTAGTGTTATTGCAAAATGTTCTAATTGCAAAAACATTCCTGAAGACTTGCATCATGTAAGTGGATGAGGCCTCTTTTCCAAGTCTTGTAAATTAGATTAGTTGCTTGCTGTTGCATTATTTACACATCGATGCAACTGCTCTCTTGCTGTTTGTTCTCTTGCTATCCTGGTGTGCAGCATGATGTACATGTATAATGGACAGCTTGGCGATTCACAAGATAGGAAAAAATGGAGACATTGGCCTCTTTGATAAACATGCTCTGTTTTCATTGCTGTTACTCATAGCAAGTGAGATCAATCTGAGCTGATAAAGAATGCATGAAGAGAATTTAGATACCTCTTCAGTGAAAATCTTGATGAGTTTAATGGTTCCTGCAAAAGAGGTGAGGAGTAAGATGAAAGGTTGATGCTTCCAGCTGGATTACAGAAACCAGCCTTCTGGTGAATTTCTGAGTTGAAGGAACTTTTGAGGTGATTTTGTCTTCCTGCTTAGCACAAGAAGAAATGACTGATAATGATTTGAAAAAAGTGCAGCGCTCATCCCCTTTGCTAGGCAGTTAACCACAGGCATTGTGAAGAACACGTAATGGGGGCAGCAGTAGACCACCAACAGGGCTTCCAGATAAGACTGTGTTCTCCCAGGTGGTTTGACTAGAACCTGTTGTTGCTATGTATGATGTCTTAGCAATTAAAAAGAACCAGTGGAAACATTGTGCTGCGTTTTGTACAATGACTTAATGAACCAGCCTTTGTGAGCTGGTTCTGCAAATAAAGTAAAAAATAATAAAAACAGGATTCCTATCAAATTATGTTTGCAAGTGCATCAGTATTCAAAACAGCACATAGGATAAATTCTCTTAGAAGTTAAAGTTCAAACAGAAGGTCCGTAGCTAAACATAAACTCACATCTTCGCAATTACCTACTGAAGTCTCATTTCTGTGAAGAATTGCAGAGGCTACAAGGCTTTCAGAAGCATCAGTCTTAGCCATATGCTAGTATTGTGTGCTGTATTTGTATCATTATTAAAATATTCATAGAATATTCAGCCAGTTTCTCCATTAATAATTCAGGTTCAGAATATTTTAATAACCTCAATGTACTTTAAAGGTAGCAACATTTACTAAGAGAATAAAGAAACCTGCTTTTCTCAAAGGTATAAGCACTGAAGTATGTACTTCAGTCTTAAAATGGATCATGTTCTGTATTTGGATCTCTGATTTGAAGGATCTTTGTCGTGTCAAGGTGCTAAATGTGACATTGATCTCATCAGTGAAAAAAAAATCTTTTCCATGTAGCAAATATAATCCATTGCATGTAACTTCAGCCAGCATTGCCAGCTGGGTCTGTTCTTTTTATCTTGTGTTTAGGATCATGTGTCATATTTGTAGTTCAGGGATTTATAGAAGTCTTACTTGCCAGTCACTACTAAATTATCCTCCTGCCAGTTCCAGTTTTTATTGGAAACTGGTGGACATATTTGATGGTGAAAAAAGTTTTTATTTATTTATGTGCTCAGAATACCTATCACACTATTTAAACTTGTTTTTTTTTTTAATATAATTCATGTTTTAATTGATTACACTTGCTAAAAATATGGGCTTTCTGGAAGGAAGGGGAGGTTGTTATTGCAGGGGTGTGTGTTTTGTATTTTTAAAGAAAATTCTATTTTAGGGTTGACCTATATTATGAGGCTGTGTTTTTGTGGAGCAGTTAGTAGTGATTGCTCAAATATTTTATATAGAAGAGTACCCTTCCCTGGTGAGCTCTCATGCACAAACTTTCCTGAAAAGAAATTGAGAAATACAGGCAACTTTTCTCTGAAGCATCTGCAGATGCTGCGTGGGCTGCCTTTTTTAACTGACAGCGTAGCAGTGCTGCTGCATCCTTGTGCTGAACTGCTCTGAAAGCTGCATCAAAGGAGGCAGAAAGCAAACTTGGTCAGCTCATTTTTCAGCAGCTTAGACTAAGCCCAGAAGTATTGATCTTGATTGTGAACAGGGAGGTGTGCTCGAATTGGTTTGAGATACATGTGATGCAAGACTGATTTTTAAATTGTTACCTGTGTTATGGATTTTTTTTTTATTCAGCCTGCAGAGCAAGTTTGAGACCATACAGCTCCTTTGGCTGCAGCCTGTCTGACTCTTGGTCCTGGAAGACCAACTCTCTACCCTGTCAACAGGTAGCGAGTAGGTAAAATGGGTAGGGAACAGTTTTTAAGTAGGCGATAGACTACTGGTTAGCTACACTTACATGTAGGGAAGAAGAGGAGAAAATAATCCTTTGAACTCTTCCGTTACTGAGGAAGCTGGCAGCACAGGGTAACGTGAAAGTCATTGCAGGTGTAGTGGAGGGAGGAAGCTGCTTTCTGCTGTAGTACTATTGCTTTCAAGAGATGGTTGGGAATGCTTAGGGCTGTCAGTTCATACACAAATAAGATCAACTATGTTATCAAGATCAGATGTATGACAGTTGCTTGAAAAGAAAACCGTTTTGCAAGGGAGAGGAATGAATTCTGTCAAAGCTCCCCAGCAGTTGTGGACAAAACTTGTTAATTTTCTGTACTGATGAGTACAGAAACAGTTCTGTACTGAACATCTTTACAATGTTGCATGTCGTAATCGAGAGAGTTTAATTTTTCAAGTAAGGTAGCAACCAGGGCTCACCTGTGTGTGTTTTTTTTTTTTTTTTTTTTTTAAAAATCAGGCCTGTCTCTGGTGCCATGCAAAGCTTTCTGAGTGAATGACTGCTTTGCATGTACAGAAATAATACATGTGTTGTATACCGTGTGCCTTGTCAGATAATTTCATGATCCAATTTCTGGCTTAGTGGTGTTGTACCTTAGGGTTTTTGGTTTCAGATGTCACTGCACGTGTGACAGATTGCTTCAGTTCTGCATCACCCGTGAGTGGTGTGAGAACAGCAGTCTGACCATGGGTGCTGCCCATATGCTACTTGAACCTCTGTATACCCAGTAGCACATCTTCCCATGTTACACAGGTGTTAAGCTGGAACCACGGAAAAGGAGGGGAGTGTCTTGTGCATATGCCATACTTCATCCATGCCCTGTAAAATTGTTGGGATAAGGTGCAGGCTTTTCCTCCCTGTATGCAATATGAGGCATGTCACAATAAAGACAGCCCAGCCTCGTGCCTTCCTGAAGCTGTCGCAGTCTCCAGCACCCTGTTATAGCTGTGTACGACAGAAGCAGAACAGATTGTGGTATATGAAGAACTGGGGATGTGGGAAGAAAGCAAAATTAGTTTAATTGTGTGTGTCAAAATAAGCTATTTAAAAGCTATTTAAAAAAAAAAAAATAGCATCTCATTTAACTTTGTTTTAGACCGTTAAAAATCTCTAAAATTTTCACATACCACAAAGAATACAGGACCCTACTCTTGGGCTGTTCTTCAGCAAACAGGTATGAGATTTTAAAAAACCCATCCACCAACCAACAAATGGGGTTACTCTGTTTGGAAAAGATAATTGTTGCAAGCAGAAAGCAACTAAATGGTGACTTGGTATCAACTGGGCAACCGAACAGATTGTGAAAATCCTTTGCAGGTCTTGGTTCATGCAAGGAGCTAACTTAAGCTGGGCTGTGAAGACAGTACACAGCAAGAAGGGTTAGAGTGGGCTGTGATTTATGTTGTAAAGCATTTGATGTCTCTGTCTTGCTGTACCCACTACTTTAGAAGAAACTTGAGTGGTAGCAAATTCTAGTTCTAAAGAAGTATTTAAGAAAATAGTGTATGAAAGGAATGTGTCTTTCAGCACTCTGTTTTCCTGAATGGTGTTGCGGTGTTTTTCAAAATGAAAAAAATGAAACTTCTGTTGCTAAGGAGTTCAGTGCCTTTCAGGTTGTTGTGTTTTTGTTTGGGTTTTTTTTTTTGTTGTTGCTTCCAATATCCCACTATATAAAACATACTTACGTTGCATGATTTTTTGAAAATTGTGTTTTGGAGTGAAGAAGATCAGGTTTTTCCAGATAATTTTGTGTGTGTGTTACAGATACAAGCTGGCGATCAGAAGCAACATTTCAGTTTACAGTTGAACGCTTCAACAGATTGAGCGAGTCAGTTCTCAGTCCTCCCTGCTTTGTACGGAATTTGCCATGGAAGATCATGGTTATGCCACGACTCTACCCAGACAGGCCACACCAAAAAAGCGTAGGATTCTTCCTTCAGTGCAATGCTGAATCTGATTCCACGTAAGATCCTTCTAATTATTGTACAAGTCCTCTCCTTATACTAGTTAATCTGTATTGCAAGAAAAACAAACATCTAAAAAAATAGTTTTACCTAGCTTTCTGCAAGAGTCCCCTTTTCACCCTGCCTTTCTGAATCCCAACACATAAGAGTAATCCTCCCTTTAGGAGGAGCTAAAAGTAGCTTGTGTAGCTACAAGTTTGTGGTAGAATTTAGATACATTTCTGTTTGATTGTTGGGGGAAGTGTTTGACAGTTTTCTTGGCATGGGGAAAGTTCTGGGTTTATTTCAAATGGAAGTGGTACTGGAGCTTCTCTAACCCTGCTGAGCTATAAGTCCTGCCCTACAAAGTGTGTGAGCAGGTAACTGCTAGCACCTGAGGCAGACTGTTGTATGAGGTAGTCACCTCCTTAAATGGAGTTCATCACTCATCGAGCAAGATACGAACATGTACATGTTCTTGGAGTCCTGTGTGCAAATCAACATTGGCTGTCTTTGACCACTTTTGTAAATAATATGGAAATTTAAAAAGATAAATACAAATTTCTGGGGCATTACTGCAGCTTATTGAGCTACAAAGCAAACCCGTCATAGGTATCCTTTCCAGTAAGGTAGCTCCATTCTTGCACTAAATCTCACACAACTTGTAGTTCACTCTGAATAAAAAGTTGCTCTTTTCCATCATTTTTCTAAGCTAAAATGTGAATGCTCAGTGCAGAAGGTAAAGAACAAAGTTGTAAGTGTACTAACTAATCACAGGAGAAGTAGTCCACAAGCAAGTAATCACTGAAAAATGATAATGTTGTCTTCAAAAGTATCAACAAAGGTGCAGCTGGTGGAGCTAAGCAAGCAGTGACAAGACCTTGTCTGAACTGATACTCAGTCCGCTTGTCTTGCGCAGTTGGGATGGATTTGAACAGGAATGGTGACAATGAAGTGCTGCTGAGAAAATTAGAGTGTTGGGGAGTTTTATCTTGTGGGAGGGAGGGTAGAACCACCTCCTCCTTTCCTTAGCCAAAGGTTGAGTTACCATACTCTGTAGACACCAAGACTACTTTGAGTTAGCCTATCTGTCTGCACTGAATTGGATTAGAAATAGCTCACCTCAGAGAGCAGTTGGCTTCTTAAACCGCTGTTACCTGCAGCTGTCTGACAGTACTTTCTTAACAGTGTTGTCCTAAGAAAAATCTCTGTTCCAGCTTCGCGTTCATAATGTGGCTTCAGACAGTCCCAGGGATTCATGCCCTCAATAACAACGAAATCTTAATATCTAATAAGGAGAAAAAAAATCCTATATGTGAAAGTAATATATGAAAAATCCCTAATAAAAATTATTTTAATGACTGAATGAGTTTTGAATATTTCTTCTGTATTTGTAGGTCGTGGTCTTGTCATGCACAAGCAGTTCTCAAGATAATAAACTACAAGGATGATGAAAAATCATTCAGTCGTCGTATTAGTCACTTGTTCTTTCATAAGGAAAATGACTGGGGCTTTTCCAACTTCATGGCCTGGAGTGTAAGTAATTGGACACATATTAATCTTTTGCTAGATGAGGAGCAGTTTTGAACCTGCTCTCTGAATATGGAAATACTGATAGGAAAGTCATTTTTCTCCTACCTGTTATTTTTTTTCTGTCATCGCTGTAGATTCTTTTTCAATTTCTTGTAAATTCCTGCACTTATTGTAGACTGCTTTTATTTACTTTGTGATTTAAATATTCCCTCATTATCTTCTGCATATCTGAATGCCTGTTTTTTGTTTTCACTGTGTGATAGTCAACGTCATTCTGAAGCAACATAGATTTTCTTGCATTTCCACGTGTTCTTTGTATATGTGTACAGATATTTAATGTCCTAATAATACTACGGAGGCTTATCTTGAATTGAGACAGCTTTTTAAGCATTTTAAATGGTTGGTTTCTCAATTTTTCTTCTGTCTGGAATATTGTCCAGGAGGAGCAAAGCCTTTGATTACCAACTCTTATTAACCACAGAAAATTGAAATAGTACTGCAAAATCTTAAAAGCCAGGAACAGGTTTCCTGTATCGAGACATTAAAAAAGAATTAAAGTGTATTAAGATGAAAAACAGCTTTGTTGGTGTCCTTCAGTTTTTCTTCTTCAGTTTATTATTACTGTAGCCCTGGCTTGGAAATTAGAAAGTCATGTATAACTGGATGCTTCCCTATAGTCATGTTGCAAGCTCCAGTTTTCATGTTCTTTTGTCATTCCTGTTTTACAGGAAGTTACTGATCCTGAAAAAGGCTTTATAGAAGAGGATAAAGTTACTTTTGAAGTCTATGTTCAAGCAGATGCTCCACATGGAGTGGCGTAAGTATCTTTGTTTAAAAATATAATTCTTAATTCTAATATTTTTATGTTGCTTTAGATTGTTCAAGTATTTTGTGGTGGTAACATTTGTAGTTCTCATTAGACATTTTCACTTTGTCACCTTTAATTGATGAATTCTCACATGGCAATATTTTTCGTTAGTCGCATAGAGATTTTTGTATAGGTTAAATTTCCATTTTCATTAGTCAGCATAATGTTGTGGAACTTAAATCACAAATCAATTCATACAGAAGTTTAACACCTCGGCAAATATAGCCTCAACATTTCTGATCTTACAGCTGATAAGAGTTTCAGACACCATCAGGTGGTTCTACTATTTAACTTGCCTTGGTTTACAATTGTTTTAAACCTGCCTCATCGGAGTTTTTCAACTTCATGTCACTTGTAAACAAAGTGATTGTACTGAAATGCAGACTTGCTCTTAAACGTACAGCTCTGGCTTCCATTACACTTTCATAATACATAATTTTTCTGGCATACAGAACATCTTTAGAAAGAAAACCTAACAAAATCACAAAGTACTTGATTGCAAAACCTGTTGTTACTGGCAGGCAGTAGTGAAGTGTAGTTCATTTGAACCTTAAGTAACAATGAAAGGTATCTGATATCTACCAGCAGTCCTACCTTAGAACAAATACTCTTTATTACATTAATACAGAACTATCTTGTTTTTAACCACTAACTGTTTTCCAGGTGGGATTCAAAGAAGCACACAGGATATGTTGGCTTAAAGAACCAGGGAGCAACTTGTTACATGAACAGTTTGTTACAGACTTTATTTTTCACAAATCAGCTACGAAAGGTAATTAATATGTGAAAGAAAATGAGTATTTCAATTTGCAGTCTCAATATCTTATAGTTAGAAATACTTCAAAACAGAGCTGTATGTTCCTTTTGCCTCCTTCATCCTTTTAGAGAAGTTGTGACTTACATGGTGGTGCACATGTTACTTGAGGCTGAATGCAAGAATCTTCCTTTTATAGTTCGTTGAACGTAAGCTTTTGGTTTTTGTGAAAGCAGATGGAGTACCTAGTGAAAATCTGAGCTTAAGGGGTGTTTCTTAGACTGTATTTTGTGTTAATGTTGCTATGAATTGTTGGAAGGGGGCGGGCAGAAGGATAACTACATCTTGCAGATGAGAGATGGAGGTAATTACCATTTATTGAAATAGTTATAATAGAAGTCAATTATGACTTCTCAACCCATAAACAATGTAAAAAGATAAACAGGTATGACCTTTGTAGTTCATTTGTTCCATCTTTTAATTTATATTATACAGTTGAATTTTCCGTTGTTATGGTTAGCATCTCTGTAGTGATGGAAAGCGTTACAATTTCAGTAGTTTAAACAACTGAATTTTATATTTGCTTCATTCATATGTTTTTTATTTACTGCAGAGGTTATTTGTTTGATGGAAAGAAAAACTTCTTTAAATATCAGCTTAATAAATATCTCCTGCAACCCGGGATGAAATACGCTAGATAATATATCTTTTTAAAATAGTGCAGTAGCCTTAATGGGGTAAAAACATAAATATCAATGACTTGATATTGGAGATGGCTATCTGGAAGAGGGGATATACTTGAGAAAAAATGTAACTTGGCACCATGTAGTTTATTGGAGTGTCTTAATGATCCTAATTCATCTTTTTGCACATTTCTGCTCTTACTGTATCTCTTGGTGAAAATGAACTGTTCTGGCTTACGCTTTCTCGTATGTGTACTGGTTGTTACATTTCCATTAAGCTTTCTTTTCTCCAATATTTTCCTTTTTAATGTACCAGTGTCTTAGATTTCGCACCATCTTACCATTATTTATATCACTGTGGCCTGTAAGTATCCAAGTTGGGATTTCTTTTTTCTCTTTGCAATGTGCTGCTTACTCTGAAGCGTTGCAAAAAATAGCACATCCAGCTCTAGGAGACTGTAACTGAGATCTTACCAATTCCACATACAAGAAATAAATACTTGACTTGTTTTACATGATGCACCTGTTTCTTTTTGGACAACTTCACTTTGCTCTCGAAATAAAAATGTGTTTTTATACTAGCTACATCTAATCCAATTGTGTAGTTCCTTTCAATGTCTTGTGGTCAGTAAATCAATATGTACCATGAAGTAATCTTGTGCTGTGAATAAGAAATTCTTTTTGTGATACACACTTGTTTCAACTGAATTAATCTTTTCAGGCATTCTCCCTGCACTTCTCCCCCAGCCCCCAAAGAAATAGCAGCTTTTAGGGAGTTTTAATATCTGGATAGTGACCATATGAGAAAGCTTAATTTACTAGCTGGTGACTGCAGCTTTCTTTGTGGAAGTGTTACTGGACATCAGCTGAAATGCCCAAGATTCCCAAAAACCTGCTCACTCTTCAGGTTTTCAGAGCCCCTACAAACGGAACAGACTACAATAGTTTTGGACAGTTTTAATACTCATTTGGCTTTATTACAGTTAAGGAAGAATCCATAGTTGTCTTCTTGGAGCAATAAATTTTTTTTCAGCCATTTTTGTTTCCACTTTGAGCAAACTTGTTCCTGTTAAAATCAAGTAAAAAAAAATGTGTAATATCCTCAGTTTGCTTATCACCAATTCTGTTATTGCTGTTAATCCTCCTTACTGAGAAGAAATAATGATTTCTATTGCTGTTATTTAGAGCTTTGTTAAGAGAGAGGTTGCTGTCAGGGGTAGAGCTGAGAAAGCAATGAACAGTGGCAAAGGCAAGCATGTACCTATGGAAAGTCAGACTCTGGTGAAGCATAGGTGAGGATTGATGAAGAGATCCTTTCTTCTCTGCTCTGTTTCCAGACAACAGGTGGGGATTCTTGGGTATTTGACCTGAGACCTCCTTTTATTAGCAACCAGGTGGCTTCAGTGGTAGGGAATAAAGCAAAGGAACTTTATCTTCAGAGCATATCTTTATTTGTCTGTGACTGCACGCTTAAATATAGTCCACCTAGGCAAAGGGCAGTGGTAACTTCCTGAGCGGGTCCAGGTTTAATCTTGGACCATGTTACATGGGTCTTTCTATGTCATTAGCACCTCCAGCCAGTCAATACTTGTGGCTGTATCCAGTCCATTTGATGAAAACTCTTTGCTTGTTCCCTTGAAAAATTCCCTACAATTCATGAGAACATTGCAGAATGTTTATATAACTATACTAAAATCATAAATACTGGTCCAGTACATTTTTCCCTGATCTGGCTCTCTTCAAGTTATCCAATATATTTTAACTTGCCTTGGAATTTCATACACAGTATTTCCTTCCCTTCTTCAAGTAACTGTCTTGACTTTAAGCAGTGTGTTCAACCTTATCTGTAGCATTCTTTTAGCATGTAAATATCTGAAATTTTTCTCATATCTCTGTCTCTGTTGCTTATAGTGATTGCCTATACATGTCCCTGCCACTCTTTCGTGTTCATTTCCTGAGGGAACTTCTCAGGTGTTAAATTAGAGATTCTGCTTCATTTTTCAAATGGATCAAAATACCTCACTCTTTTGATCTTGAGGTCAAGCTTTTGGAGTTTGGAAGGGTGAGGCATAAAAATGAAGGTTTGTAGAGGATCATATTTGAAAAGTGATTGTTTTAGCTTGGAGAAACGCTTAAGCTTTGAGAAATGGGCTTCGATGCTACTTACAACCACGAACAGAATGAAGAACCAAAGAAAGGTTATGTGTTAAATGTTTAGTTTGTAGTAACACATTTAGAATTTCAGAAGAAATAAAACTGGTGTTTTTACTCAATGGCAGCTGGAATACAGTAATTATAAGTAATTTGTGAAATATTATTTTAATATTACTTGAGAGATATAGGAAAGGAATTAATTGTCTAGATGGTATATGGGGAAACTAAATAAGAACTAAATGCAAAGAATCTGATTTTGATTAATTATCAGGGTATTCTGAACTCCCATTTATACTTATGGTGGAAGAGTCAACCACTAGGTTGACTTCTAGCCTGCTGCATTATCATATTGGTTTGTTATGCAGAATATTTATCATTTTAATATTTATTGTATGAGCATTTTTTCAGCACTGGCTATATTTGAATTTCTTCACTGGTTGATCTTTTGTATCTCACTTTTGTTTATTTAAACATATCAAGTTACTATATATTTGCTTTTTAAAAAGCATTATAACCTGTTAAAACCAGTGAATAGGGACTGATTATATAGCTTTGGAAGATTTGAGACTTGGTCATTCAACTATTTCCTGTTTCTGCCTTTAGCCAGTGAAGACCAGCTCATAAAAGGGTTCATAAACCAGAGGCAAGAAGAGGTTAACTCTGCAAGATGCTGACTTGTTTTGGTGTTCATATTTTAAAGCAAAAAATAACATTTGCTTGTAAAGTCAAAGGTATAATTTTAGCTATTCATATTTGGATTGGAGTTTGCCCAAATCAGCATAGTTAACTCTGCATTTGGATAATAAAAATAGAGACACAATTGACAATTATTTTATTAGTTTATTAGAATTGTTTTGAAACTGTGTGTTCTGATCTTAGGAAAGACATTTTCATAATCAGGGTGGTCCAATAATCAGGGTCTCCACAATAGCATGTGTGGAGAGGTTGTGGGATCTCCATTCCTGGAGATGCTCAGAACTCGAACTGAATATGACCCTGAGCAACTGGACCCAACTTTGAACCTGACATCTCTATGAGCAGGACCAGAATTCAGAACCTACAGACTTCTCTGCCAGACTAAATCGCTATAAACTCTTAAGCTCTTAAAGCAGTGCTTAGCTCATTAGAAAAGTTGCTGATGCAGCTACATGAGAAAAAAGTTTTTTTTTTTTCTTCTCTTAATTTTTCTAGGCTAACCAGGTACTTAGTCTGATGGATTGGCAAAAATAATGGCATGAAGGATTATTGAATTTCAACATCTAAAACTTGTTGCTGATGAGAAAAATTGAAGATGCTATTTTCTTCAATTTATGAAATGTAAAAAAGCAATTTAAGCAAATTTCAAAATCAAAGCAGAGCAAAGGAAGACTTTTTTGTTGCCATGAGGGTGGGGCTGGTCTGTTCTTAAAATTATACTAAAGAAGTAAGAGTTCTGTTGGCTGTCCTTCAACAAAAAGTTGCTGATAAATGTCAGTTAATTTCTATTGCTGTTTCTCCTTTTTTATGTGTAAGTACTACTCTTAACAGTAACTCACAAATAAGTGGAAACATAAAATTTGGAAGTTACTAGTGTTCAGTCATGCTGCTTTAGATCATCTCTGTTTACTGTTAAATTTTGGAAATTAAATTTAAAATTTAAAAGATAAGTCACGTGAACTATCATATTGCTTTACAGTTGCGTAATTAACCAGTGTTTCTCAGTCTAAATACAAGGGATTTGCTTTCTTTATGAAGCTGTTTGATATTTCAGTAAAATAATTTCCTTCATTTCATCTTATTACTGTAGCTATTCTGCTGATAGTCTCATATTATATTATTCTTCTAAGTATTTATGTTGCTGTACTTTTGAAAAATTTTGTGCATATTCAAAATTGGAATAGGAAGCTGGCCTGCCAACTTCTTAACAACTTTTTTTGGCCTTTTTTGTCTCTTCCTTCCTTTCTTTTTTGTTATTCCTTTGTGTTCTTTTTGTATCAGCTTGGTCTTTTTCTAAAGTCCGTCTCTTTTGGTTCCCATCACCTCTGTGCTGAGCTTTCACGTAGCAATGAATGGGTTTCCCCAACAATTCAGCTATGTATTGGAAGTACAAACCTTGCTCTGTATCTAGGATAAGTTAGAGGTGCTGGACACCTGTGAAATCTAGGCTGATGCAGACACCAAGTGAGAACTACTGAGATACAGTTCAGCGCTTCACTCGCAGAAACGTATCGTTCCTTGTTGTTTCACAAAATTCAGGTGGCATTTTTTCTGTTTCTTGTAATAGGTTATTGTCTCATATGCTACTTAATATTGGAGTCTTTATTTTTTCATGTATTGTTACCTAATCTCCTTCTAGAGTTATCTATGTTTACTTCTACGTTCATGCTTTCTAAATGAGTATCTCCCTGTAAAATACCTTTTCTTTGCTGTTACTTGTCCTTAGATATATTAGGGTACACTTTTTAAAAAGTAAGTCTCATTTAAGTGCCTGTTGAACTCTCCTAATCCCTGTTTGGTCTATTTGTGTAATTTCTTTGTTCTCAATCCTTCCCAGATCAGTATAATCAGTGAATTGAATTGTTAAGCTGTTTATTTGCTGGACAGCAATGACGTTAAGTAGGAATGAATGTGTCAGGGAATCTCAAAGCTTCCTCTGGCATCCTTCTCCACGTGGACCGTTACTCTTTTTGTTCATTTGTTGCCCGTTATGGTTTCGTGTGGTGGGGTTTTTTGGGTTTTGTTTGTTTGTTCTGTCTTCCCCCCTTAGGTAACAATATTCACAGATAGCCAAGCTACAGCACAAAACTGAAGTTATTCTCAAAAGCCTGTAGTATTGATCAGTGTATCTGGTCCTACTGTGATGATTGTGTAGACATGCCAGGCGCGATAAGTTGTTTGAAGGTTTTGAATGGTTTAGTGTATTTACTTTTCTAGGGTGGAATAAGGGAATGATTTAGATAAAATAACCATGAATGGAATTTGTTGTTCACATCTTTCTAACCCCTGTGCCCTAAGAAGAGTCATTCCAGAAAATTAATGTTTTTACACTACAGTATGAGATTTTTTCCAGACTCTTTTGGAGTGATGATGAAATGGAGTTACATGAAAGAAGTCGCTGAAGAGGAAAGAATGCATTAAACAATATGAGCAATAAACTTTTCCGTAGATACTAATTGAAATAAATGCTTTTTCAGGCTGTGTACATGATGCCCACAGAAGGCGATGATTCATCCAAAAGTGTTCCTTTAGCATTGCAAAGAGTGTTTTATGAGCTGCAACATAGTGACAAACCAGTCGGAACTAAAAAGTTAACAAAATCTTTTGGGTAAGTTTCAGAAATTCGGACTATTTATTAGGCTATTAGAGGCTTCATAAAGCTTTTATTTAAAAAGACTTCATTTAAATCAGGCTATTTTTAGAAATGTGCAGAGAAGTGTTAATATAGCATTATGTTAATCACTAACTTTTCTTAGTTTGCTTGGATAGATTTTTATTTCTAGTTAAAGACAGCTGATCCAAAAGTCAGATTTTTTTGGTGAGGGGACCGGTATACAGTCAAACAGAGCTGTTAGTAGCGGGGTTATAATTTGCCTGTTACCTGAAAATTGCATGGTGCATTTGGCTTAAGTAAAATTCACGACAAAATATATTGTTGAAACATTGCAGTTCGTGTATTGTTAATGTATTTTTTAAAATTTAAATATGTTTTGAATTTAGACAAATAGCAGTAATTTGCATTTCCATATTCTTAGTTTTGCACTGATAACTGTTGTAACGTTTTCTTTCCATATATCAAACATGCACAAATTTTTGCCTATGCACAATTTAGAAGCGTTTAATGTTGTATTCTGTTTCGTGGTTTAAAGCTTAAGAGGAGTATCTGTTGCATGAAGTAAAGGTGTTGGAGCACACACGCAAAGTAATTTTTTTGGATTTTCCTCATTCTAGCACCCTCTTTTCCTCTACTAAACATCTACAGAAAAGCTTGCTTTTTATTTTCATTTTTGCCTTGTATCCAGTTCACTGCCTGGTATTTTTTCCAGTCTGGTGATACTTCTTGTGAGATGTGTTACAGGGTGTAATATTAAATCTGGAGTATCTAAAAATAGAATTATACAATATAGATGCATTGAGGGTGTTGAGTTTTTTTTTTTTTTACTAGCTTAATGTTTCAGCTTAGCACAAGTTAGGACAGAAGATGAAGATTAGCATAACCTTTACAAGCTTTCTCTTTGCATGTTGTGTAAGCATGGAGTAAGATTTTATCAAAAACTGTTCTAAAAGATTGTATTTTGCATTACTTTGTCACACTCTATTTGTAGACTAGTCTTTTGTAGCAATATTGATGGGTTAGGAAGTTTGTATCGTCGTTTTCACATAGCTGTCCTAGTGTCCATCCCGCATCTTCTGCTAAAGCTTGTAGTAGTTCCCTGTCCTGATAAGACTCTTCATAACCTTGTGTCTTTGTAACCTTTCCTTTTCACCTTTTGGGAGAAGTTTAAAATGAAATCGGTAACCTCAGTGTTGTATGTTTATCTGGTCATACCCTCTTCCCACTAGCACACTGTATATTTAGTTTATCAGCACTCCTGCTGTCCTTTTACTCTGGAGAGACTTGCTGATATCATAAATATTTCATCTAGAGTTAAGATCCCAACTGAGTCATCTTTAGTAGCATGAAGAGACCTTTCCCGAGGGTGTTGCAGATGCTTAATTTTGTACCGGAGAGCAAGGTTTTAAAAATGTGTTCAATCCTGCCTTCATTCTTGGGAAGGAATTTTTGAATATGTTTAAGATTTAGTCTTCCCCAGCTCATTACATCAGAGAGGGGTTTCTAACCTTGTGAGACATACCTATATGCTGTGTAGAGCGTAACTTTATATTGGGTATTTTGAGCTTCTAAGCTGGGCTTCTTTCAGTAGAAAGTCATGCCAATGTCTGAAGGAGCCCTTTTTTATCCTAATATTGTAAACTTTTTCTTTGATTTTGTCCTTGAAACTGGCTAGTGTTTAAAGCCTAGGGAGTCAGGAGGTTATTTTCCATTCTTAATTATCCAACAGGTCACTTCATTCAGCTTTTTAAAGTGTGGACACCCACACAGTTGTTTTGGCACACTTTTGGGAGTAGAATGCTGTCGTGTGACAGTGGCAGTGAGTCACTGAGAAGAGAGTGGGAGGGGAAGATAAAGTTAGTATTGCTCCTGATCACCCTTGTGCTTGTGGCTTCAAGGGCTGGGGTTGAACCTAATGCTGAAGCTATAGCCTACAGTAAACATAGCTATTTCATATGGTTAGGAGTGATGACTGTAGAAAAAGAGTTGTCAGAGACCTAAAAAAGCATTCTTGAGTTCGTAGGAGAAAGTATTTCATGCTGAAACTAAAACCACTTTATGCTTCTTTTCTATTTAAGGCAGTAGTGCTGAATGCCCTTGTTGCAGTGTGCCATGTTGGCTACAAGGTGTTTAGAGGCTGTTGCTCTCACTCCTCCTTTCACAGGAGTGTGTTTGCACGTGGACAGTTTAGGAAGCTGGATGCCTCTTGCATCCTTGGAGTTACTTTGCGTCCAGGATTAACTGTTTAGATGTGCACAGAGGAGCCAATATTTCCTAAAAATCCATAAATTCCTTTCATGCTGAAATAATCCATGAATGCTACTTGACTGCACCTGAAGGGCCCTCAGAAGAGAGGCAGCTAGAAGCATGCTGTGGGAACTATTCTGACAGCACTGAATTGCTCCCAGGCCTTTTTTTTAAGAGTTGTTTTGGCGTGAACTGAGACTAGGTTGTAGACTGGAAGAATTCTTCTGCTAGCAGTAGCCTGGCCCTTGCCTCTTTGGCTGGCTCCAGCTGCCTTGCCGGTCCCCATCCCCAGATCCACAGAGAGAGAAGGCAGGTGGGCATGGAACGGCTGCCAAAATGTCCCACAAGTTCATTGCCCCCTTCTTCCCGCCAAGTAAATGCTACAGAACTGAAAAAACCTGTGCATCAGCCAGTACCAAATCTCAGAGTCTTTATATCTTGCTCTGTGCTAAACTCTTGATCTGCAAAGAAATCACAAAAATGCATATTGAGCTGTAAGTTTTCTTCATAATATAGTAATTTTGTATTAATTTGTCTTACAAAGGTGGGAAACTTTAGACAGCTTCATGCAACATGATGTCCAGGAATTATGTCGAGTGGTATGTTTTTACAATTTCTTACTGATCTGTGATGCATAATGTTGTCTCTTGATATTGTGTATATATAATTTAGTAACAATCCTAGTAATACTGGCACCGATTAATCTAAGTTAGGTCTCTAAAACATAGAGTTTTTGCCTTGGTTTATTTCTCTTTTTTAAGAATGGGATTGATTACGGCCTTTTGTGTGCGAGGAATTTGTAAAGGATAGGGAAGGTTGAAAATAAATGGAGCGTATGCTGGTGATCCTTACACAGCCATGGAGAGAAGTGCAGTTTTGAAGATGCAAATATATTATTACATTTGTGAGGTTTTCCAGACTCAAAGGAATGTAGCTGCAGTAGTCCTCAGTGCAGTTTTTAGGGAGGAAAATTTAAAGGAGTAGAAAGGAGATTCCAGTACGAATAGACTAATGTTTCATTTTTATGCAAGTGATTTAGAGTTTAATCAATGAAGTAGTCGTCTGTTTGTGATGAATAAATTCAAAACCTGCAACTTTATCCTATGTAAAACTTGATTTTTCTTTCAGCTGCTCGATAATGTGGAAAATAAAATGAAAGGCACATGTGTAGAAGGCACTATTCCTAAATTGTTCAGAGGGAAGATGGTGGTATGTATTTAATAATTTTTAAATTTTAAATAATTTAAATTAATTCTTACTTATATACATTGAAATTCTGTGTTCCTTATTTTTTGTTTACAGTCTTATATCCAATGCAAACATGTAGACTATCGATCTGAACGAATAGAAGATTATTATGACATCCAGCTAAGTATAAAGGGAAAGAAAAATAGTAAGTGATACATTGTGATATGCACTAATCAAGTACTTCTACATGTTGGACATCTTTAGTGCCTGTTGATTTCAAATGAGTTTGTTGGTACTTAGCACTTTGAAATACCCTTTCAGAGGAAAGAGTCTTTGACACCTCATTGAAAACATTTTCTACAGAAAATGTTCTTTGCTTGTGTTACATTTTTGCCCTTCTCTCATTTCCCTTCTCTGCTCCTTCCTCCTTAATTCTCTCACTGATATCTTTTCACAAAACTTTATGAATTTTAGGAATTTTCCAGGTGTCATAAAAGTGCATAGTGTGCCATGGTGTCACACTAGGTTATAATATGTATATATGAAGATGAAACTTGGAGGAAATGGATTCTTATTTAGACTTTGACCATAGTAATAAGCAAATAAAAAGAATGAACTAATTGGAGCAGCATAACAGTGGTCCCTTATCACCACTTTACCGAGTACTTGGCACACAAGACATGAAAAAGGACATGTAAGAGTCCAGCAAACAGAATCATCTAGCTTGATACTTAACAGTTGCTAAGTGAGAACAGGAGATTTGGCAGACAGTTGTAACTGTGATTTTTAAATCTGTTGATATTCTTATGTATGCCCCTACAATTTGGTGCATTTCTTGACATTCTTAAGCAATATAAAACTTTTTTTTCCTTAAATAAAGGTAGAAATACTCAAACACAAACTCTCATGTCTTCATGTGTTATTTGATTAATATATTGTTAAGCCCCCAGGCTAGAGTAAACTTAACGTTTTTCTTCCTCCTTCCCTACAATTCCCCAATCTTTTTTTCATTTAGTTTTTGAGTCTTTCATTGACTACGTTGCAGTGGAACAGTTGGATGGTGATAACAAGTACGATGCAGGAGAACATGGCTTGCAGGTATTTTTCTTTTTTTAATTTGGTTTTAAATTTTATTTTTCTGTTCTTGATAAAATAACTTAACATAGCTATGGTAACCAAAAAATGTTGCAAAATCCGTTCTAGGTTGTATCAATTGCTTTTGGGTGATTTTTCTCCTTCGACAAGCTTTTACATAGCTCCTCTTAATTGCTGTTAGTTTTCTTAAAATGGAGCTTGGATTTTAAAAAAATCTAACTAGCAGTGAGTTTCACTTTTATACCTGTGTTTTAGTGACTAGAATGGTTAACCTCTCTACTGATCTCAAGACTCAGAAGTTCTTCCTCTAAGAGTAGTCTGTTCTTCTATATGACTACTAAAAAGCAGCATAGCTCTAAAAGTAACTTTAGAGAGGTCATTTTTGTATCATCAACAAGAACGCGAAGTAAACCCATGGAATTTTAAAAATTCATGTGTGCACACATGTTTCGGAGCTTTTCAGCTGCGCTTTGCTGCATCCACTGTAGGAAGCTGAAGTCTTTTATAAAAAAATGTTGCTTCACTAGAGCTTACTTCTGCAGCCTCTATATACCAGGTTTTGTCAGTAGTGTTCTATATATTCTTTAGCTGTTCTTGGGAAAGTACAGCATGGTAGCCAAATATTTGTTGGTAGGATACAATGAATATGAAATTCTTAATTGGTCAAAAATGTGTTTTCACCTCCTCTTGGCCTCGTATTCTCTTTTGATTTTACTTATACAGGAAACTTGCTCTTAATACAGTGAGGTATTCACATGTGCTTGTATGAATGGCCTAAATTTAAATGAACTGAGTTCTTGTAAGTGTTACTGGAGTAGCTCGTGGGAAGGTGGGTGCAATATTAAGAAGGTTAACTTCCACCCCAGTTTTAAACCATTCTTTGCTGCACATTGTGTTGTCCCTATAAAGTAAACATCCATAGGAAGAGTGACGGCAGCAAACAAGTATTTTGAGTTGCTGGAAATCTTGCAATTTCAACCCTCTATTTCCTTTAAAATGTCTAGGAGGCAGAGAAAGGTGTGAAGTTCCTAACATTGCCACCAGTATTACACCTACAGCTCATGAGATTTATGTATGATCCTCAGACTGACCAAAACATCAAGATAAATGATAGGTAAGTTTTGGGAGTTTGTTTGTTTGCTTGTTTTCTTTCATTGTAGAATTTGGACCTGTGAATGTATTTTACGAAAATAATTTGGCAAAACCTTTTTTTTTTTTTTTTTTTTTTTTAATTCAACTGCAAGAGGAACGTGTGTGCAGTCACACATTGTGGAGGTCCCTAAAAGGTGCACTGGTTGAATGTTAAGGTTCTGAATGAGAAATTGAATGCTTAAATAGTCATTTGTAGCTGTTATTTTGAATATTAAATAAGTGAATGCATCTTTTAACACTTTGTGGAACATTCTTCGTGCCATGTGTGGAAAGTTGGTTACATCCCCACAGGCTGCCACAAGAGTAAGTAGGCTGAATAAGTAGTCCTCTGCTTTCCCTCCATCAGTTTCCATGGCCACTTGCTGTAAGTAGAGGCTAATAATTTCTCAAGGTGTTACATTGCTGGTTGTAAACTAAATCTGTATGGCAACGATTTCAGTCACACCAAGAAGGTGAGACTGCAGCAGCTGAAAGACATTTCAAAATAGTGTTCCAGTCCAGTGGTGCCTGTGCTAGAAAAGCTGTGTTTGTGTACTAGAAAATAAAAGGTTTTGTGCTTTTCCCTTGGCACAGTGAATCCAAAACAGCATTATTTCAGTTAAAGTGCTCTTAACTCTGTTACTGAGGGCATACTTTTTCAGAGGTGCTTATGCAGATTATTTCATAAAATCTGCTCCTGTAACTTGTTTTTGTAACTTGCTTTAGGAGTCATGTCCTCCATAATAGCATGTGTCTGTCTTAACTACAAATACAACTGTCTTAATTCTTTTCAAAACTAGGTTTGAGTTTCCTGAACAGTTGCCACTAGATGAGTTTTTGCAAAAAACAGATCCTAAAGATCCTGCGAATTACATTCTTCATGCAGTTTTAGTACACAGTGGAGATAACCATGGTGGACATTACGTTGTTTACTTAAATCCAAAGGGGGATGGAAAAGTGAGTATTGAAAAGCACCTAAACATATTTGTGTTTTGCAAATATATACTTGCAGTTTTCATAATGGGCAAATCTTCGGAATTTTTCTTCCCTTACAGAAGAGCGTGCCGACACACTCATCTCATCACACAGGGATCTGACTTCTCCATGTAGTTCTTAGCTTGATACTCTTTTCATTTGGTGCCTATTCTAATGTATTTGGGAAACTTACTTTACAAAAAGAAAAACGAGCAGCCCTTGTGTCTAGTTTTGAGTCTTTAGGGAGGATCCTGTATTTGGAGGCATTAAAGAATCACTTGCCTTCTTAAAAGGAGCAGCTTCGTCTTTGCTATTGGCTTTTGGCAAAAGACTTTTAACTAAGGGAATGCCTTCAGTTGTATGTGTATATGTGTTGAAGTTCTACTGCAGTCAAATTTAATCCAGCATTTTTTCAGGCTGACTTTATGCTGAAGCAGATATGAATGTTTCAAATGTTTCTGTGACTCAGAAGTTCACTGTCTGTGCATGTCCCACTGTTACAGGTTTAGGTGACTTGATTGGATCAGACGTTTATAGGTCAGGTGCCTCTTCCCTTGAGTTGACTGGTTTTGTGTGTACATGACTGTTCACAGTAAAAGTAGAAATCAGATTTTGCTGTGAATTTGTTGCTATTTGTCTTTCATTCTTAATTGGCTTTATTGTTCTAATTTAAAATGTTCTGTAAATTACTTTAAATATAGAAATAATTACTAGATGTTGTGTATCACCGCTCTTTTATTTTACAACAAATAAGGTCAATTTTCTGATTCACACAGGAATGTTAGATATTTGAATAACAGTCTAAAGAAAAAATCCTTTGATTAATTATTGGACTTTTGATCATCAGTGTAAAATGTTAGAATAGTTCAGTAAAGGTTTGGTATTTATGACCTTCCTTATGCTGAGCACAAGTAGCAGGTAGCACAAATTATACTGAACTAGATTTGTTTTTAAACTCATGCTGCTTGAAGAGCAATTTTAGTTACTTCAAAGAGCTGAAAGACATGCCAGAAATAGGAAAAATTTATCATTCAAGAACATGTTTTTGTGTGTAAAATTACATTTATATGAAATTTTCTCTCTAGTGGTGTAAATTTGATGACGATGTTGTATCAAGATGTACAAAGGAAGAAGCGATTGAACACAACTATGGAGGTCATGACGATGACTTATCTGTACGGCACTGTACGAATGCGTACATGTTGGTTTACATCAGGGAATCAAAATTAAGTATGTATACTCTGTGTGTGTTCCAAGTTAGACGTACATACAGGGATTTAGGGCTATACTTTACTTCTGAATTGTTGACAGTTTTCCTATACAAAGGGGCTGTGTTAGTTGTAATTTATAGATTCTGTGGGATCAACAAGCCTTCTCTCATTTTTTGGAAAGTACGTGCAATCTAGTGTTGTCTTAGCACAGTAATTCAAAACTGTGTATCTGCAAAGTTCTTCAGCCTTGGTTGTTTTGTAGGATAGAAAAATTAGTGAACTAACTTCAGTGATGGAAACTAAACCAAATTGATTATAAATATGTAGATATATGTATACTAAAAAAATTGAGTGGTGGTAAATATTTTTTTAATCCTGAAATGAATATTTAATTCAGAAGTCTGTGATACATATTTCATGGAAGTAGTGCATTTTGACTTGGGATAGAAAATGCTTCTTTTGCCAAAACATGATGATATCAAACCATGTTTTTAATTAAAAGATGAAAAAAAGCTGATTTTGACTTAAAATCAGAGGAAAGTCAAGTGTGTATGAAGAAAACCTTGTCTGATGTAAAACTTGAAATGACATCACAAAATCTGCTTTGTAGGTGAAGTTTTGCAGCCTGTCACAGACCATGATATTCCTCAACAACTTGTAGAAAGGCTACAAGAAGAGAAGAGGATAGAAGCTCAGAAGAGGAAGGAGAGGCAGGAAGCTCACCTCTATATGCAAGTGCAGGTCAGCTTTTGAAACAGATAAAGTTGTAACTACCTTACCATTAAAATTCAGAATATGGAATGACCCAAGACAAACCTTGACTTTTCTTTTTTTTTTTTTTTTATTTACTTTGAGTTTGGAAGTAGTGTTTGAAGTGAAATTATGATTTTAGTGCTTGTAAGTATATTTACATATGCAATGAATCCTAATGAAACAAACAGTACTGGATGTTACAGCCGTTTCTGTTTTCTCTACAAGTTATGTTCTTGCAAGTAAAAATAGTAAGTTCAGGTGAAAGGAAGAGGACCAGGTTATTTCGAATGGCTGCTCTGCCACTGCACTTTTATCTCCTTCAGGAATTATTTTCTAAAATTAGAATGTATCTAGCCATAGGCTGCAAGCCTGGACTACTGCCAAACTGAGCTCATCAAGTAGAAGCAGAAGGAGAGAGTGCTTATATTTGCAATTATCTTTTTGGAAAAGCCAGATGGACTAGATTGTTATGAATCGCCTTAAGGAACTCTGTTTATGGCTCCTTCCAGAGCCCATCTGGCACAAGAAAGTAGAGCCCATTTTCCACTTGCCTCCATGTTTCCTTGCATCTTCTTTCTGGTGTTTGTAAGTAGAGGTATTGGTGAAGTTCAGCCTGTTCTATTCTGCATTTACATTAGGGCTGTTTTCAGTGGAGAGACTGGCAGAGTTGAACCGCTTGTCTTTCTGTTAACAAAGAGTGCATGGGAGTTGTGGGAGATACAGGAAACATTTTTAGGCCAGGCTCCTTGCATTACACCAGCAAAATAATTATGTAGCCTTTTTTTAAGTGCCAAGATTGTTAGAGCACATGTTTCCAAGATTGAGATCTAAGTGCAACTGGTTTTTAATTGTTTGGGATTTGTAAGAATTAGTGTATTTTAATTACTTACTGATTTGACTATCAATCACAATTTAAAATTTCGTTGTAATCTGTATACTTGCAAATTTTCTTCATGAGAACAAGAATAGTGTTAGCAGTGTGCCACTATCCAGAGAGCTGGTGACATTGCATAGTAAAGCATCATGAGAAGGCATTACATTGTGCAGCTAAATTAATATGAGTAGTAACCTTTAAATGTATTTTTTCAGATAGTGGCAGAGGATCAGTTCTGTGGTCACCAAGGCAATGATATGTATGATGAAGAAAAAGTGAAATACACTGTTTTCAAAGTATTAAAAAACTCCACGCTTACAGAATTTGTTCAAAATCTCTCTCAAACAATGGTAAGTTTTCTGTAGCTGAATATCTGTATGCATTTATTTTATTACATTATGGTTGCCTCATAGTCTTTATCTTCTCCAGATATTGGCAGCAGTCATGACTTAGACCTTTTAAAATAGAATATTTGGGCTTAATAAAAAGTATCTTAGCCTTTTTGTTTCTTTGTTTCCTGTCACAATTTTTATTTATTTTAGGGATTTCCCCAGGATCAAATCAGATTATGGCCAATGCAAGCAAGAAGTAATGGAACAAAAAGACCTGCAATGTTAGATAATGAAGCAGATGGCAATAAAACGGTAAATATTCATTGATAGAGGACATTATTTCTGTACATCACCCATGATTTTTAGTTCTCTTTAAGAATCTGGAAGTTTGAAACATCAGATTTTTCAGGGTTTTAATTTAACCTGTACCTGGTAAAGTTTGATACTTGAGAAGACTTGAGATTTAGTGGATTGATTTGGGTAGGAGGGAAGGGTGTGGTGCATGGTTTTTCTTACACGAAAAAGGGCATGATCATGATTTTTATGTTGGATTTCAAACAGAAATGTCTTTTTGAGTCCTCAATTATCTTGGCAAAAACTCTGGATTTAATGAAATGTGTTGCTTAAAATGTAAAACATCATGTCTAAATACCACAGAAAATGGTGATTGGTTTCACTGTCCTGTTACTTCTAAAGTTTTAAGTAATTTTCTTGCCATAATAAAGACAGCTGTAGGTATAATTTTTTTTCTTAATAAAAAAGAAAGAGGTCCACTTTAAATAAAACCTATAATTGGTGCTTCATAAAAACCTTTTTGGTGTTTTTATATCTGTCATTGTTTCTTTTGATAAACTTCCTGTCAATAATGCAACTAAAAAAAACAAATCGCCCACTCATAGAATGTCGTAAAGTTCTTGCATCTGATGAAAATGCAGGTATCAGGTTATATTATATTCTCCAGAGACTTTTTTTTCTTCTTCCACATCTTTCTACATAGATGATTGAGCTCAGTGACAATGAAAATCCATGGACAATATTTTTGGAAACAGTAGATCCAGAGATGGCTGCTACTGGAGCAACATTGCCCAAGTTTGATAAAGATCGTAAGCATATATGCTAAAACTTGAGTAAATACGAAGTACTTTTATTTTGGGTATATCTCAGAAAACATTGTGCAGTTCTTTTTTCAATTATGACATCGATGTACCCGTCAAACTACAGTGCTGAAATTAGTTTTTTTCTGCAGTTTTTCCCTTATTTCTCTTCAAGTGTAAGACGTTTCACACGGTTTTATTATCACTGAATAAATTATTTTTTTATATTTATATAATGTATTTATAAAAAATTCAGCATTTAAGACTATTTTAAGGGCGTTAATCCAATTAATAAATCAAAGACACATCTTTGATGCTGTTTAAATAAAAATATCTAGATGAATCTCTGCCCCGCCCTGACATACTCAAATAAGCCTTACTTAAAATTAAATCTTGTTTCTTAATTTGTAGATGATGTAATGTTGTTTCTGAAGATGTATGATCCGAAGACTCGGAGTTTGAATTATTGTGGACATATCTACACACCTATATCCTGCAAAATACGTGAGTTCTAAAAATAAATTTTATTGTTATAATTTAAATTTTTCAAATACAATAGATTGCATATTTACTTTTTTCTTTTAATATTAGTTTTAACACTGAAATCAAAGGTAGGCCACAGAAAGAAATTCTGATTTCTCCTAACACCTGACAGTTTTCTTCCCCATGTTGGGTCAGTGGAACTTCCTGCAAGGCTGAGGCATTGCTTTAATACACTGTTGACTGTTGGTTAATTTTTTGTTACATTTGCTGTATCCGCCAGGTGTTGTTGAACATAAACAGTTGTTTCAGACTTGCTGTAAAGTTTTGTGATTTGATATTGCTCGTCAGTTTAGTTTTTTCCTTGTATTTCAAGTTTTTTTGTGGAATGTACTTCTGCAAAAGCTTTTAAAATAACCCTTCTACAACTTTTCACTGTGGTAGCCTGAGAGCAGCTGCTCAGACTGAATTGGGCATGAGCCTTGGTTTTCATATGGGTCCATTTAAAGCATTCAGCAAATGTCCACCAAGTAAAAATACTTTGATTTGTCATTTTGAATGTCTTATTTTGTAGACTTGTATGTGCTTTCTAATTTTGTATTTTAGCTGCCTTAATATTTTATTTTTTTTTAAGAGATTAAAATTTTTCTCTGGGGAAGGAAAAGTGTTATTTCAGCTCTTTGATCTTGGTTGGCCTTACACACATTTTTGTTGTTCAGATGAAGTAGAAGGAAACTTTGAAGTCTATCTCTGGGATGATGGTCAATAAGGGAAGCTTTAACCTGAAAGGCTCTCTTTCTTAGGCATTTTAAAACTCTTTTTCCAGGATAGAAAAATAGGTTCACTCCTTTTTCAGGAGGTCTCACTAGCAGTTAAAGTGCAATGCATTTCACATTCCTTTTCTTTTCCAATAGGTGACTTGCTTCCAGTTATGTGTGAGAGAGCAGGATTTCCACAAGAAACTAACCTTATCCTCTATGAGGTTTGGATTGACAGACTTTTTGTAACATTTTTGTCTTTCACATGCTATAACTAGAGAAAAAGAAGCTTTATTGGTTAAAAAAGGTTGCTTATAACAATGGTAATTTATAATCATAAGCAATTCTGTAACCTTCAAACTTAAACTTTGAAGTTTACAGTGCTGCAACAGAGTACCAACAGATAGTTGACATCAAAACAGATTTAAAATTAAACAACTGAAGTGTGATGCTTTAAAAACAAAAGACAGAGTTAAGAAAACATTGCGTCTTCTCCTTCCTTCCCCAAGTTAGAAATCAGCAAACAAAATACTTAGTCTGCTAACGTGTTTCTGCCCAAATACAGAAATCTTTTTAACGGCTGTATTTATTGAGTGTTGAAGATGCAGATCTTGCCAAGGCAAAGTCCTTGCTATAGTAAGAGCAAGGAATTTTTTTTTTTTTAATTGCGATTTTTGTTAGCAGTCATGCTGCTCTCTCTGGTGGTTCCAGGGCAGCACACACACTTCCATCTTAAAAAGCAGAACTGTCAGGTACTCCTACTGTGTGCAGGTCAGGGTTACAGTTTGATTCCAGTTTGTTTAGACAATTGCTTTTATCCCAAGAGATCAACATACAAGTATAAATATGTAATATGCATGTAGATTATTTTATAACATAGGCATTTTTAATATGGTTGGGTGTTGTTTTGTTTGTTTTTTTTTTAAGACAAGTGAATTGCTGTACAAAAGTTCTGCACTATTAAAATAAATGAGCATAATTAGGGTTCTCCATGCTTCCTGGAAGCTGCATCAGTAGAAAATTAATCTCGGAATTTTGGAAAATTTTCAGTGCTAACAAGATAATACTGAATGATAAAATAGTCTTGAAAATAAAGATAACTTGAGTGAGACTCCAAAGGTAAAAATGAGCAGCCAGATTTATCAATAGCAACTAGATGTATCTGGACCTTAGCTAAGATTACATTTAATTTACATACACATATGTATCCGTTTGTTTCAGTTGAAAGAAGATACAAGTTACCTTATCTGAGGATTTCTTCACTATTGTGACCTTTATTTTTGTCTTTATTCTGTGATCAACAATTTTTGTTCTTTATTGCAGGAAGTTAAACC
Source organism: Phaethon lepturus (assembly GCF_000687285.1). Classification (NCBI taxonomy): domain Eukaryota; kingdom Metazoa; phylum Chordata; class Aves; order Phaethontiformes; family Phaethontidae; genus Phaethon; species Phaethon lepturus. The sequence continues at coordinate 17,271 of NW_010539989.1, read as the reverse complement.
CAATTTAACGGAAAGGATTCAAGACTATGATGTATCTCTTGATAAAGCTCTTGATGAACTCATGGATGGCGACATCATAGTGTTTCAGAAGTATGTATTTTAAGGTGCCAGTTTATCATTGCAATTAAATCACGTGGTTCACTTTGAAAGCATAATTTCCTTTAACTTAGCATTTTTAACGAGCAAAGTAGAATTTTCCAACAGTAGACATGTTCTCAGCAGTTCTCATTTGTTTATTCAAAGGGGAAATGAAAAAAATTTTGGTAGTATTTTAACAATCACATGCCACATTATTTAAGGAAAAGAAGATTTCATCCTAGTTTAGAAAACTCATAACCTAAAATAGGACTTAATATTACCCAAGAGTGTGGTTCAGCAATGTGTCCAAGTTCTGCAACTTTTTACTTGGAGCTGCTGTAACTTGGAAACTGAAGAGCCTACCAACATTTCAGATCTCGGGCTCTACCATTACTGCTGTTCAAGGCTCTTGGCTTGGAGCTCCTTTCAGCCTAGAACTAAACTAAACTGCGTTCCCTTTTTTCCTTTTACTCATGCACAACAGTGAGTTCCGTATCAGTCTGCAGTGATGAGATGCTCCCAGTTTGCCTGAGCGTATGCGACTCATAGGTGTACTAGTGCTTCAACTGAGTTTTCTCCCAGGCCAAAGGAGAACTCCTGCATCTTGTATCCATTAAAGGGACCTTTCATAAGCTTGTCAGGGCTATAAATCAGCACTTCTATGCTCTCACTCCTGATGGTCACACCCAACTGTGTTGCTCTGTTTCTCTCCATGGGCTGACAGTGGGTGGAAGCCAGCTAGTCTATCTGCAGCACTCTTACCCCAGATTATGTGAGATGAATGTATTTCTCATGTCATGCCTTGGAACTCGCATTCCCTGTTGACCCAGTTGGTGTTATGCACCTTTGGCTGGCTGCTGACTCCTGGGTAAGTGCACAGCTTGTACCCTGGTGCTATTTCTCTGCTGAGAAGATAGGGGTACCAGTCAGTAGTGACCCAAACCAGCGTCTGTGCCGACTGTTTCGCACTGTTGTACATCTGGCCTCTCTGCAAAGCAATTCATACAGGAGTATATGGAAAGCTGTAGCAATGTGCAGTAATGTGCAGTAATGTGCCATGGTGGGAGGGAGGGATGACTCCTGCTAGAATGCTGCTGTGAAAGGGCTGGCGTCGGTACCGGCAGATTGCCAAGTGAGCGAGCACAGCACACGAGCGTGTTTGCCCTTGCACCGCACAGAAATGCTCAGGGGTGTAGGTCACTACTGACTGTATTAGTTCTACTGTGTACGAGTGGTGGCTCTTTAAAAAGGTTTCTAAACTTTTTTTCTGTATCTCAACTGTTGCTGACTTACTGTAGAACATGTTTTTAAAAGCCCTAACTGCTTGTACGTGTAACAATGTGATATGTGATGGTATTATCATTTGTTTGCTCTTGTAGGGATGACCCAGAAAATGATAACAGTGAGCTACCAACAGCTAAAGAATACTTCCGAGACCTTTATCATCGTGTGGATGTCATTTTCTGTGATAAAACCATCCCCAATGACCCAGGCTTTGTTGTTACTTTATCCAATAGGATGAATTACTTTCAGGCATGTGTCCTATTTGTCTCTGCTTTTGTTTCCTTGTTCTGAAAATAACTTTTGCATTAGTTTTCAAGTGCATTACACATATTTTTAGAAAAGAGTAGATCTGTTCTTGTACACGTTTTGCATTGTGGTAGTGAAAAATTTAAGGAAGCCGGTAATGCTTGTGAGAAGAAAATACTCTAAAATCTCCCAGTTTTATTAAAAATGAGTTATTTGACAATAGGATTCTTTCTTGATGTGCCATTCTGCTCTGTCAGGGAAATGATATTCTAGTGCAATTATGCGTTTGCTTTCTAACGGACATGTAAAACTTGCTCAACTTATTCAGCTGTTAAATACCTAGGGAATCTAATGATACCTATTTTCTTCTGGTAATATCACCAACAATATTAATTTTGTAGACCAAACTGTATTGCTTTCTTCACAGAATGCTGTTTAATGCTCAGTGGTACTAGCAGGTCAAACCTTTTGTGCTCAGAAAAGGTGACTGGGAGTGTTAGAAGAAGAAAACTGAACAATGAAACTTGAAAAAAACGCATAAAATAAAGTTGATCTCATCTATTAAGCACCCGAGTAGATTTGGCTCCCTACAGTTCTCCTGCACTTGCTCTTATCAGTGTCAAAAAGATCACTTAAAAACAGACAAGTCTATTTTCTGTCACCAAGGGCAGGAACTCTGAGCACCTGCTTACACAGGGGAAGTCAGGGATGGCTTTTGCTATCCTGTTCTCATCATCTGCTTTTCAGCAACTCGCTTTTATTTCATTTTTACTTGACGTGTAAGTTCCGTATACCTTATTTTGGTAAGGGAAATACAGACAGCGATTCCCCATGCTTTTTGTGACACAGTGACATGAAATACACTGATGGGAATAATGTGGTGATATTTCCCAGCAAGCTGACTTCCCTGGAGTGAATTAAAGAACAGTGGGAATTTCCAAAGAGCAAGTCTTACTTATTTCCCCATTAATACTAGAATTAAAACAAAAAACCCTACATAAAAACAAACAAAAAAACACAAAAGAGGAGTAGAGCTGTTGTTGTGGATTTTGTGGCCTTTTGGTGACAATGATTTATTGTAATAAAACAATTTCCTTTTTTTCCCCCTAGTGTATCTTACTCTGTCAACTGTTCAGAAGCTAAAGATACTAGTTGATTTTGCCTTGGAAGTAGACATAGTGGGTCTCTCAGAATTTCAGTAGCATAATGTTTGTGAAATGCAATGAATGACTGTATGATTGTAGAGCAATGTCATAACTGTCTCAGTTCAGAACTTACAAAAAAATTTATTTGCAGGTTGCAAAGACAGTTGCGCAAAGACTTAATACAGACCCAATGCTATTACAGTTTTTCAAGTCCCAAGGGTAAGATGAATTTCCTTAGTGTTCTGTGTCTGAAATACTCTTTAAAATACTTAGCCCAAATATAGATAAGTAGCAGTTACTCTGTAGTTTTTTTCCAGCTTGTAAACTAATTCTTAAGCAGTAAAATGTTAGTGTTCTGGCATGCACAGCAAGTTGCATAGACAGTTTAAAGTATTGCAGTGGCTGACACTAGAGCCTCAAGGAATTGCACATTTTAGAAGAGTTCCAGTAAGTGTCATTGAAAAAAACCTGCATTTTAAAGTATCACTGTTTAAATGTCTAAAATCATTAATTACTTCAAAGCCTGACTGTATGGGACAAATTATTAAGCTAATCTAAGTGGTGTTTCAGTGAATGCACATTTCTAGAATGGAGGAGAGCAGAAACAAGTGTACATAAAAGCAGGATTTTTGCTGATTTATGCAGGAGTTACTTCACTGGTTTTTTTTTGTCCTGTTTTGATTTTTTTTTTTACACCCACCCCCTCATCCCCGCTCCAAGTCTGCAAATGAGAATTAATGAAGATGACTATGATCTAACAAGTTCCCAGCTGCTAAAAGGGACATTTCTGATTAAAGTGGTATTCTCAGGCACAGTTGTGTAAAACTGGATTTGAATCTGTATAAAACTATAGTAGAAAACAGTAGTATCAGTAGTTATAGGTATATGCTGCAGGAATAATGCACACACAAAATTTACCCCATCATTTTGTATTCCTGTAAATATAGATTGATCTTTATTAACCTGTAGGTATCTCCCTTCATCATCAATGAACCTGTCATAATTTGAGTAGCTCTCCCCCCCATCATATTTTTGGTGCCTCCCCCCCCCCCCCCCCCTTTTTTTTTTGATTCTCAGGAGTTGTGTGGTCATTCAAAGAGAGTTTAAAGAAATAATTTAAATTAAAAACCTTTGTCTTGTAATTGCACGTACTGGCTTTTTTTGCCATGAGCCACAAGTAATTTAATCTCTTTTAACTTTACAGCTTAACTTTTACTAAAGACTGAATTCTAAATTTTACAAATACATTTTACAGTGCTGTGGTCACTCTGGAATTTGCTGTGTCATATGGCTCCACAAATTAACCTTTCACAATCTAAAGCATGTGCTGCTCTACTAGTAGTTTCAGAGGAATGTAGGTCTGCCGTCCTGAAGCATTAAAGGCGAGCTTGTAAACATCCAAGAGAGTTAACACGCACATTTAATGGTATTTCTGTTCCCATACACTCACCTGTTTTTAAAAATCACTAAAGCACTGAATATAATGCTGCTTAGGCTGTGCTAGCAATTATATGAAACTGGAAGCCAAGAATAAAAAATGTACTTGGTACTTGGATTTATTGAGCAGTGCTGGATTGTAAAGAGATATTTGTTTTTCTTTTTCGTTCTGTAGTTATAGGGATGGCCCTGGTAATCCTCTTAGACATAATTATGAAGGTACTTTAAGAGATCTTCTGCAGTTCTTCAAGCCTAGGCAACCTAAAAAACTTTACTATCAACAGGTAAGAGTCTTTTGTTTTTATTGGTGTGAATTTAAAAAAAAAATAATTCCGCCCTATACAAAGTATGCCTAAAGTGTTTTTCTTTTCTTCCTTAAGCTCAAAATGAAAATAACTGATTTTGAAAACAGAAGAAGTTTTAAATGCATATGGCTAAATAGCCAGTTTAGGGAAGAGGTGAGTGAGGCTGGCTGTTACAAACTTGCTATCATTTCTGTGTCAAAGCTGGTATGACTGTGGTTATGGTGCAGTTTGCACACCTGTTGTCCCTGAAGAACACAAAATTAGAACAAAGTTGTACCTTATGTAAAAAAACCAAACTACTAAAAACAACGCCAAAACACATGAAAGAAAATTTAAAAAGTTTGTTCCAGTTCTTAACAAAAACTTTGAAGGTGATTGGTGTTCACTTCAGTAACTGTTATCTTCTAAAGATGAGTTTTTCATGAAGAGAAGAATACAGTGTGTTTTGTGCTTTAATAAGGTTGGTTACATTTTTCAGGTTTTCTAATGATTATTCTGTTTCAAATTCCGTAGGAAATAACAGTATATCCAGATAAGCATGGGTGTGTGCGGGACCTGTTAGAAGAATGTAAAAAAGTTGTAGAACTCTCTGAAAAAGGTTCAGGGAAATTAAGGTAAAGCTGGAAGATTTTGATTTCTGTTATGTGATCATGTAGATTGTGTGCAGAAAAGTATCCATAGAATTTAAAATAGTGTAGAAAACATTATTATCAAATGAAGTCTGATACTCTGTTAAAAATAAAAAGCTTCCAGATTCACACTGCTAAGAGAGTTTTTATTAACTACAAATATAATTTTTATATATTTATTTATTTATTTTCTGTTTCATGAGGTTACATCCTTGAGATGCATGTTTCATCAATTGCATTTTTTGACTCTGAACTTAATAATTGTTTCCAATTCAAGCATTTCATGCTGTTCACTTCTCAGAGGTTAAAAGTGTGGTCGTTCAAAGAGAGTTTAAAGAAATAATTTAAATTTAAAACTTTTGTCTTGTAATTGCACATACTGGCTTTTTTTGCTATGAGCCAGAAGTAATTTAACGTCATGTTAACTTCACAGCTTAATTTTTACTAAAGACTGAATTTTAAATTTTACAAATACAGTAATATTATCTTTTAGCATCCTAACTACACTAATCCTTCTCAAAGTTTGAGAAAAAAATGTTGCATTGATTATTTTTGGTTTTTTTATAATTTTTTAAAAATGCTTTTCCTGTTTGTTTATTTTTAAGGCTGCTAGAAATTGTAAGTTACAAAATAATCGGTGTCCATCAGGAAGATGAGCTGTTAGAGTGTTTGTCACCTGCAACAAGTCGAACGTTTCGAATAGAGGTAAATACTACTTTTGTAAAGAAACTTTAAAACTTGACTTTGAGAGAAGAAACTCTCAACTGGCGATTCTGATTTTCAAGTACTGTGATACTTTCAGCAAGCTAAATTACATGATTATATATATGTATTTTAAAAGGTAATGCTTCTAAAAATTTTTCCTTTGTTCCATCTGCTTCCCTATAATGATTTCATTCTTCAAATTTTAATGTATGTTTATTATAACAATACGTGAAGACTTGGCAAGGGCTTGTCCATAGAACATTTGCTCCCTTAGCAATAATTGTTTGAGGACTCATGGCGTAAATGTTTATCCTTAGAACCAGTTTCATACTTAAATATTCCAGAAGACTTTGTTTCCTTTTCTGTTAAGTTTGAGCTTCTTGAGCCAAATTTTTATACTTATCATGTGATTTTTGTAAACATTTCATCAAGCAAATCTGTTAACTTGGCTCAAAGATCAGAAATTAAAAAAAAAAAAACCAACAAAAAACTTCCAATGTATACTGTAATGAAGTGATGGCAAGAGGTCTGTGATATTGCTATCAGCTACTTCTACACCTGATAGAAGATTTCATGTCAAAAAAGCCATTTGGGGAAGCCAGGAGAGTATTTACTGAGGGGAAGCTGAAACGCTGTCATGCCAGGGATGAATGAGTCTTGTAAAAAGACTCTGTCAAACAGCATGGTTCTTTTAATTGTTTTTAAATAAACTTGTTTTACACCAATTATGCTTTTAGTTACTTAATTAAGTATATAAGTATTAAGTATATAGTTACTTAATACTTTTTGGGGACGTTTTAGCTGATTGCAGGCGTAATTTTGTGTCTGGATCTAGGAAATTCCTCTGGACCAGGTAGATATAGATAAAGAAAACGAAATGCTAATCACAGTGGCACATTTTCACAAAGAGGTCTTTGGGACATTTGGAATTCCATTCTTGCTGAGGATACACCAGGTACAGTATGCCTCCTCCTTTTTCTCCACGTGGGATTATATTAATGATGATTTCTTAAAGCATTGCCAAATAAATTGATTATTATAAAAAGTGTATTGGAAAATACTGCTCTTCTAATAAAGGCTTCTGCCCCTTACATGCCTTTTTACGGTTAAGTCATTTACCACCTCAGTTCTCTTTTGCACATAGAGATTGTTTAGTGTTTCGGTGAGTCTGTGCAATATCTAGAAAGTAGCCAGCGACTTGAAATACTACCACAGCAATACTAATCCCCGCAGAACCCCTGCCAACGGACCTAGAAGCCTATTTGTAATACCACTTCAGTAATTGCAATGCCAACTTGTTAGCAAGAGTGGCTAGGCCATGGTTGCTTGGCTTCTTACTGAGACACATGATTGTGAAAACTGAGTTTGTTTTCTTGAACATTTTCTAAGATGACTTTGTATTTCATAGCTTCTGTAATTTGATGTGCTTTATCTTCTAGGGCTGGAAGTTAGTACAAGAGTGAAAGCTGATTTTGAAAGCTTAATTTAAATTGTTAAGTTTTTATGTGGTGCTGCTCCAACTGAATGTCACACTAATTCTTTTAATATCAAAGTGTATTTCTGGGGGCAGTTAGCAGTTTGCTTCTAAACTTTTTTCTGGTTCATGTATGTTAGTTTGTATGAAAATTACCTACTTTTATAAAAGTTTTGGACTGAGAAATACGTCCACGTCTCTGGATCCAGTAGCATTTCACTATATTCCGTATTTTTGATCAATGTAGAGAAAACCTGTGATCAATATAGAGTAAAACCATTTCCAAATGGTGGAAACCATTTGCACTTCATTTCCATGTCTATGACAGTTGATACATATTATTTGACTTGAAGTTGATGCTGATCCATCACTTTTTTGGGGGGCAGTTTACATACACAGCATGCAGAAACATACTACAAAAATTACTAATTGAGGGGGAGCATCACAGGTGTAGAGTTTTTAAAAAGTAATATGCTTAGGAAGGATATGTAAAATTTTTTTTTCCAAATTCCTGTTTTGCTGCTAATTATCTAACTTTGTTTCTTACCTTTAACCTGGCTTGCACATACCACTAGCAGTGCCTGGTCGATTTATGGGACAGTTTGCATGATGATGAATTAATAAGACTTACAGTTGCTGAATTTATAGCAAGTTGTATGTTGTTATTCTGTATTGTAGTGCATGATGTTGACATTGTGCAATTTTGTAAATAGCTGAGAGATTAAGGCAATGTATTTCAATTAAGCTTAAAGCAGGAACTATTAACAGCACCCCCTTTTTTTCCCAAGATTATTTTTTTTTTACATTAAAAATCTTGATGTCATTATCAGGGTGAACACTTCAGAGAGGTTATGAAGCGGATTCAGACAATGCTGGACATACAAGAAAAAGAATTTGAAAAGGTAATGGCAAGTTGGAAGAGTTTTTATTGCTGACTCTAGATGCTAAATTGAGTTTATTTTAAGAAGTTGGAACACCACAGATTTGGGATAAGTGTAGATTTTGATCAATAGAACAGTTGCTTGACTTAAATAAGAGAATAATTAGGTAGGGTGTGTAGGAGTAGTATTTCTGTCCTGTATCAAAAGAGATAGTCAGCAAAACATTAAAGTGACCTAGAAGAGTTTAGATGGTGCAGGACCTCTAGAGGCCACCCATTTCAGGTTCCTGCTCAGAGCAGAACTAACTTGAAGTTAATTCAAGTTGCTCAGGGTTTTACCCAGTTGCAGTTTGGAAACTCCCAAGGATGGGAATTCTGCCATGTTCTGGGCACTGTATTTTAAAGCATCATGGCTATCATTGTGAAGACACTTCTTTTCCTTACGTGTAACCAGGATTTTTCATTTTGCAACTGGTGATGATTTTGTCTTGTCCTTTTGCTGTGCAGCTCTTGAGAGGAGTCTGTGTAACAGTCTTCAGTTGGTGGAAGACTAGATGCTTGTGTTAGCCTTTTCTTCTTTGGGCTAAACAAACCGATTTCCTTTAGCTGCTTGTATGCCATGGAGTCCAGCCCCCAAACTGTCTTACTGGACTGTTACTGGACGTGCTGCAGTTTGTTGCCATCTCTTTTTCCCTGGAGGGCCCGAACCTGGACACAGGATTCCATGTGCAGTCTCGTGATTTCCGGAGCATTCATTTTATCCTATTGTTGAGGTCGTTGATGAAGATTTTAAACAGGAATGGCCTATATCAACCCCTGAAGAATACCACTCATAACCAGCTGCAAGTTAACCTATGACATTAGACTTGAAGGCTTTATTTTACTGTGGTATCTTAGTAGGTTTTTTCTTTCCTTTTCATAGTTTAAATTTGCAATTGTAATGATGGGCCGACACCAATATCTCAATGAAGATGAGTATGAAGTGAACTTGAAAGATTTTGAGCCCCAGCCTGGTGAGTTGTTAGACAACCTGTCTGTTCCTTTGACCTGTTGAAGCTGCTCTGCCAGTTGTCATAATGTGATTATCCTTAACTCGGGATGCAGAAAGAGATCGTTCTTTGTACATGAAATACATTACATGTAGTAAATAAGCAAGTATTTGTATATGCTCGTGTGCACACTAACAGTGTTAAGTGTATATGTTAGTTATTAATACACCTATAAAATACATATTCTCAGACTAAGTAATCTGTCCTTGTAACTTAAAAGTTTGCATTTGAGTTACCAAACGGGTCAAAATGTCTGTAGAACATACTTTACAGAAGAGAGTTGCATCTTTTTTGTATTGACCATCTGCTCCCCTGTATGTTTGATTCTCACATTTGTTATTGGAGTGTGTGCTCTTATTATTCCTAAATAATACTAAGGTGCATTCTCATAGGATTCTTATTTTAAGTGTGCTGCAAAGAGGTATTTGAATCTCATATTCATTGAAGACACTTCTTGTTCATTCTTGGTATCTTCAATGAATCTGAAGAATCTAAGGAGAATGTTACATATGTGAATGGGATGCTGTTTAGATTTTCTGTTCCGAAGAGGTGATTCACCAAGCTACAAATGCAGCTCTGTTCTGAATTTGTCTGTGGATGGTCTACCATCTTGTTTACTTGACTGATATTTAAAGCTCTATTCTCTGAGGAATTTACACGTAGGAGAAACCAGCTTAATCCTTCAGCAGTTCCACCAGAGTCATCTTTTGAGAGTTTCAGCTGGGAATGGCACCTTAGAGTCTGCAGTCAGGGCTCTGTTGAAAGCCTTGAATTTACTGTTTGTTGTTTTTTTTCCCCTAGCTTAGCTGAGTGTTCCTTTTTGTGAGCTGCTCTGTCTGGTAGAAACGAGATTGAGGACAACTTGCTCTCTGCAGTTCTATTTTTCTGACAATTATGAGCTCTGTTTTTTGTTGGCGGGTTGTGCTAGGGCCAAACTTCTCTGATTCCGCCCCCCCCCTCCAAGCTATGTTCTGGATTTATGTAACAGTTGTAAAGGAATCCTGTAACTGTCCATTTATTTTGAAATCCACAGAGACATGGACCGATACCATTAATGAGTACTTTGCAGGAACCTAGCAAAAAGTCCTCTCATGGTATATTACACAGCCAGGTTTATGGCTCATATGGCTGTGAATATGAGGGGACTTGCCAAAACTTTGAATGCCTGTGTCTGCACAAGTCATCCGTGAGCAGAGAAGCATGTATTGGAGGGGCCTGCAGAAAAACTGCACTAGTTGTGAGGGGTCTCTGGATGACAAACTCAGAGGTGGACATTTCTGGATGGACAGATAGACCCTTACTTGTGTGGTCAGAGCAGCCAGAGTCCTGATTTTTTCTGCGAATCATCTTTCTGAAGGCGGGAAGGGGAAGGCAATAGTCCAAAACGAACTGTCAGACTTTGTGAGTAAAGCAGAGCCAGTATTGCTAAAACAACCTGAAAGACTAAACAGGTAAATAGGTCAAAAGTACAGATCATGGCAGAAATTGGAAAAGGGAGAACTTGAACTGTTTGTAGGAGTTGCATGGAATGTGAGATTCAAAGGATTTTAATTTGAGAGTTCACGGGAAGTTGCCCCTTTGATACAATACACTTTGATGCAACTCATTCCCCCTAAAATTCTCCTATGGGTGATAATATGATGCTCTAATGCTGCCTTATCTAAGTAGTATTTCAAGGTGTGGGGATCACATGTTTCTACAAATAGCAAATTTTAACACATGCTGGACTGATTGAACCAAAGCTTTGGCATTCTGTAATATTATTGACGTAGCTGATGTCAATAGTGTACCTCTCCTTTTACAAAGATGCACTCTTAGCAATGACTGTGCTGGCGCTAACGGTGTAGGACTTCATTTCTTTCTTTAAAAGACATTCAAATGATCTCAGCAAGATTGGCAGTTCTCTTTTATATTTGACATTGACCATTGTGTCAGACAAAAAGACAAATAATTTTGATTGAAGAAATTATATATAAAAAAAGCAGATGCAGGCAACCAAAAAGGTGGAGTGTTTTATGCTGTAGTGGTTGCAGTTGATGGCTTTGAATGTAGGAGTGTGCTTTTCTTGCTGGGGGGCTGTTTAGTTTCTGCCTTTATCATTTCACTTCAAAGAACATTTGATGCTCTGCATTGATGACATCTTAAAAGAGAATTTCCTCCATTTGCGCAAAGTATGTGGACTGTGGTTTCTCATGAGAACTAGTGGTAGATAAAACCATACTAGGTAGAACAAGTGAAAAAATCTGTATGTTTTCTTTACAATCTAAATATGACTAAATTTCTTTCTCAGAAAATAAAGAAGAGGTCAGTTACATGATTTCTTAATTAACTTATTATTTGCATTTTACATGTGTTGAACAAATATTTCCACTTAAACCAGGTGATAAGAATAACAATACAGCAAAGAGAACTTACAATATGGCAAATACTATAGGTTGTCATATTCAGATGGTGGATGCCTTCCTGTTTAAAACAGGCTCAGCTCTTTGGTGAAAGCTGGTACTTTGTGCCTCTGGCCATAAATTATAACAGTAGTTTTCTTGCTTTAGCACTCACTTCACTGGTGTAAACCCCTGTAAGTGACTGAAGAGAAGGAAAACCAGCTACCTGATCCAGAATCAGCTGTAAAATGTATTATTGGAAGGAAAGCAATGGTCAGGAAATCTACCTTGTTGGCTGTGGACTGCAGGACTGTTACAGAATCATAGAATAGTTTGGGTTGGAAGGGACAAGTGGGCAGGGACATCATCAACTGGATGAGGCTGCTCAGAGCCCCATCCAACCTGATCTTGAATGTTTCCAGGGATGGCGCATCTACCGCCTCTCTGGGCAACTGTTGTGCAGTCCTCTTCCATATCCTGTGATTCCTAGCAAACTGTGAACAAGGCACACAGGAGTAGCTTGTGTAAAGGAAACTTTCCAATTTAGCCTTAAAACCTCATTATTTTTTTTCTCTTTTCTTTTCTAGGCAACATGTCTCATCCAAGGCCATGGCTAGGGCTTGACCATTTCAATAAAGCCCCAAAGAGAAGTCGCTACACTTACCTTGAAAAAGCTATTAAAATCCATAACTGACTTACTTAACCAGATTGTCAAGGCAAGGGACAAAAATAAGTGTGTGTGTGCACCTTTTTAACAACTGTAGAACTTTGGTACACGTGCACTATATCTGAAGTCTTCAGCAAGAGGATTTGCTGCTGATGTTAATTTTATTTTGTTGAGGCTGTTCAGTTTGGCTTCTCTGTATCTATTGACTGCCCTTTTTGAGCAAAATGAAGGTGTTTTTATAAAGCTTGGATGCCAATGAGAGTTATTTTATGGTAAACGTAATGCAAGGCAATTGTCAGCATATTGAGGGAAGAGTTTAGTAGAACAGTTGACATTGGCAAAATATTTGTCTGTAGTACGTTTATAGATGGCATAAGCTGGCTGGCTGCCCTTCCCGGTATGGTGTTCACCATCACAGCAGCTAGTAAGTCTTATGTTTAGACTCACATCAGATTTATTTCCTTCAGTTATACTTTAAATGACATTTTTGTGCATTTGTAAATGCAAAAAACTCACATCATCAATAAATAGCAATCTCTACTTCATTGTGTACATTGTTGGCACTTATTCGGGATTTTTGTCTCCTCCAGCTGCATAGAATCTTTTTTAATAAACTAGTTTTCGTTTAATTTAGTCACTACTTTGCATCCTGTTTTGCCAAGTGGATGCCCTGAGTCCTAAAATGAGATATTTGGGTCTTTTTATTAAATTTTCAACCATTGATAAATACTATTGTGATTTATTATGCCATCTTCTGGCAAATAGAATGACACTCAAAAGTTGGCAAAAGCAAGTGAATGGATTATAAATATCATTAATTTAGTTAACATGGGAAGAGATGGGGAAAACATGAGAAATAGCCTTTTAGCACAGAGGGCATGCTCTCACTAGTGTTTAGTAAGCTGTTGACTTTGTATAAAAAAAGGAGGGGAAAAAAAAAAGAAAAAAGAAGAAAAAAAGAAAAAATGAAATTGTATATTTAATGAATGAACATGTACAATTTAACACTTGGAGGTTAATTTTGTTGGGTGAGTCTGCAAGTGAATTTCACTGATGTTGATATTCATTGTGTGTAGTTTTATTTCAGTCCCCAGACTGCTTCCTTTTATTTTGGAGCTAATGCCAGCCGCGTGTCTAGTTTTGAGTGCAGTAAAGATAGAATCAGCAATTCACACTTAATTTTACATTCTTTTCCAGTATTTTATTTTGTTTCTGTAGCCGCAGTGTACAACAACTCTTCCTGTATATTGCCTTTTTTTGCTGGAAAATGTTGTATGTTGAATAAAATTTTCTATAAAATTTTTTTTCGGTGAGTGATGACATGGACATTGAAGAAGACTTCTCCTCTCCTTGGAAATAGAGTTTTGGGAAATGTTTTAATTTGTGAGGTCTTGCTAAAGGTGTGTTTTTTTTCTTAAGTGTTGATAATTGTATAATCCTCGTATTGGTTGTTTTGGGGAAAATTTGTGGGGTTTTCTGTTTAACTGTTTTGGGTTTTGGAGGGTTTTTTGGTTTTTGTTTGTTTTTCCTCCTAAATAGTCACATTTGAGCTTAACAAATAAAAGTTTTTTCCAGGAAGGAGCCATGTACAATTAAGACAAATGGAAAAATTATTTTACTAGTTTGTTTGTAAAGCTTGTAGTAGAGTCTTTGTGGTAGACTTGACTCTGCCTGCCTGTACAAAATTTTTTGTGGTCCAGATTCGCAAGTCTAATATTGTAAATGGTGTAAAGTGAAATCTGGAGTCTCTAAAGGTAAGCTCTCTTAATAGAGTAATAGACGCACCATAATGTGTTCCCTGTATTCATAACCAAAACAAAGTGCTTAGAAGCTTCCCTTTCTCAGACCTATCAATAAACATTTAGCAGGGGCTGTGTACATGTGATGGCCTTCATACTTTTTCCTGAGATGGATTCTGGTGATTACTGAAAACACCAGCAAGTATTTTAAAATTAAATTTCAAGATCTATTTCATTCTTTTAGCTTTAAAATTAATTAATCGCTCAAGTTTTAGGTGTGTTTGGGATTTCTTTTTAATTTATATCTTGCAGTGCTTTTAACTGTCTCTCATTTCCAATCAAGGCAAACTAGTTGTTTACTTTTCTCTCTCTCTCTTTTTTTTTTTTTCTTTTTTGTCATCTCAGTGTGTAGGTTACAGGTAGAGGGAAGTGCTTAAATGGCATGCCTTAAGTGGATAAAGTTTTCCTTTGATTTGTGTTTGCATCGAACTGGTGAGAATTACAACACCTTCCAAGTGGTGTTTTTACTAGTACTCAGATTGTCTCTACAGGCTTTCAGTAAATGTCAGGATTTGTATTTCTGTAAAATCAGACTGTGGTCAACAGTAGTAAACCCTAATTATATTTTGCGAATATAATGTTATGGTACACTGATATAAAATGGAGCTTGTACCTGAATGTCACTAAGTTTTTTTTAATTTATGGGATGTTGGCAGCTTTTAGGGAATATCTTAAGAAATCGCAGTATTTCCTATTTCAGAAAAAAATTTCACTAACAAAATAAATTTTGGGTGCCTTTTGATTTTTAGATGACTGGTTTTTACACGCTTCAGTATTTGTGCTATTCCCACAGTAGTTTTGAAAAGATGATACTTTAAGGCATTCTTACACAGTTTTCAATAACTGAAGTTTTTAATGAAATTTTTTTATTTTGAGCACGAGTAACTTGTTAGTCAAATGTGGAAACGCACCTGTGAAGAGAAGAGGAAGACAGGAGGTTTTCTCAGGTGCAGTACGTTTCTTCAGTTCATTTTTAAAAAATTGCAAGAATACAGCCTTTTAAATTACTGTGCTTTCCATTTCTTATTCAGAGTTTGGAATTACCTGGATAATAGACAGTGAATGCATTAAATTACGTTAATGATAATATAAGTGTTAAGCAATAAGGATGTAATTTCATGGTACACAGCATCAGAGCAACATGATGTTAATGGCCCATCTGAATTCTCCCTACGAAAATAGCAAGTGTTGTTCCTGTAGATTTACATAGTGCCTTTTATCCTAAAGGAGTCCAAAGCATTCTGTGAAATCTAAGCGATTCATACCAGTGACATAGTTGCCGACTAGAGAATGACAGCCAACAAAAAACACCCTGTATACAAGAAGGCTTGCTTAGCCACACCAGGACAAATCTGTGCTGCCGCAAGACACGTCGGAAGGATCGGGCCGATGTCGTACCGCAGGACGTGCAGAGCGTGCAGTGCCTCCCGCGTTACTGGATCTACCTCAGCTGCTGCCCCTCTGGAGCTGGCATGCCAGCATCCCACCCCGGCATCCCACTGGAGCTTGGACCAGCCTCTCCTGCAGGCTCTGCGCTGGCTGCAGGCGTCAGGGCCCAGATCTAAGCTACCCCGTGTTTTTGCTATTTAATATCCTTTGTGAGAACTCGTTTTCTGTAGGAATTGTATATATTGTAAATAAAATAGACTAGGATAAACACTGGATTGGTGTCTTGTCCATTCATTTTGGAAAAGATTGGGAATGACAGCTAAGGGGTTGCTCAGGAGTCGGCATGATTGTGTGTCAAGAATGACATTCACAGAGTAGGGAGAGCTGGTCAGAAGCTAAATGCTGACTTCTGTGGCAATTTCCAGGTTTCTAACTCTTACTGTTTGCTTGGGTTTTTTTTCTCAGAGGAACTAAAGCATTTGGATACAGAGGTGGGGTGCGTCAGTGTTTGATGTGTATGTGGCATGGTGTCACTTACTGTTGGCTTTTAAATCGGCCTGGCCTTTAGGGTCAGAAAAAGGAAAATGTTCACATGTGATATGCCTGAATCTGGCTTTAAATCCGTGCTCAACTTAATTTGTGTCCCAGGTGATGTTGAAGTTAGCTGTGTACGAAGCACGGCAGGAAATTAAATTTGCTAACCCCAGGCTGTAGCTGGAAGCCTTCATAAAATACTTGTGTAAACTCTTGTGCTTCCAAACATGGTGTAAAAATGCTCTAAATACTTCTGTTAAATGTCTTCCACACATCTTCAATCATGTATATAATTTCTTTTTTAGGCATATATTCATGTGTTTTCACTTGTGTACCTTTCCTTCTAAGCATTATCTAGCTTGATGCTTTATTTACCACTACTTCAAAGCAAAGCTTGCTGTTTCACAGCCTGATTTTAAAGTGGAGAAAAATTGTAACATCTTAAAAAAATGTGTGAAACAGTGCCAAACCTGCTGGGCTGATTATCTACTTGGCTGCTTGTGGATTAATTGTTGTGGTGCTATTTCCCATTAGGTCAAAGTAGGTTGGGTCACCAGAGGATGGTGATTTACTGACCTTGGTTCTGAGTGAAAGCTGGGGCAGCTGCTCTGGGAATTGCCTTTGTTGCACCACTGGCTTGTGAAGGCTGCGAGGTGTTGCTCTGGGCTTCGTGCAGGGCCATGGAGTCAGTGTAAAAGCTCTATTATAGAAACACCTCACTTGAGAAATGGCACTACCAAGCCCCTAAGTCCTCTCAGAGGTTGTCAGTTTCTAAACGTATAAAGTATAAAAACAATTCAAAGACAGGTAAGGGGCAGCTTGTTTCCAGGTGGCTTGCTTTGGCCACCCGCCGTGTTTGGGCCAGTGGAAGGGTTTGGTACGTGAGATCCTTCTGGCACTAAACCCCAGTTCAGCCTCAGTGATGCTGCTCAGCATCAACCTGGGCATTATAGCTGAAGATGTGTGGAAGGCTGGATCACACTGCTTGAGCAAGAAACGGTTTCTGCTTTGCTACTAGAAGCAGTTTTCTTCAGCAGTATCGCTTGGGTTTGCTGTTCTCATCGTCTTCGGCAGGGCAATGCGTCTTTCTCGGTTCGTGGTGCCTCCCGGGCTGAAGGGCCAGCCCGCGGCTCTAGCACAACAGGGCCTCGCACCATCCATTGGTTTGATTTGCCTGGAAAATACTTGGTTAACAGGTTTTACTTACGTTGGTGCAAGTGTGCTTTTTTCACACGTCTTAAAGACCGGAGCTGCTGTAGGCGAGGGACT
>NW_010539988.1:0-27915 GCF_000687285.1 Phaethon lepturus | reverse complement strand
CCTCAGCCCATCGATCCAGCCTGTCTAGATCTCTCTGCAGAGCTCTCCTCCCCTCCAGCAGGTCAACACCCCCACCCAGCTTGGTGTCATCTGCAAACTTACTGAGGGAGCACTCAATTCCCTCATCCAGATCATCAATAAAGATATTGAACAAGAATAGATATTGAACAAGATAGATATTGAACCTAGAATTTGCCAGGACGGTGTTCAGTTCTCTGGAATCTTCCTTAACCTCTAAAAATGAAGCAGGCTAGGGGCCCAAGAACACTTGAAGGCCACTGTATTTCAAAGCAAGAAAGGAAAAAAGTAGCTTTATCAGCAGCAGAGATAAGGAAGCCTGGTATCCAAAGTAATTTGGTCTTCTCATTCAATTATTTGACCTAATTCATGTGAAGCTTTTTGCTAGTTGGAACATTCCTAACTTTTTTTTCACTGCAGAAATTTGTTATTATTGAATAATATCTGCAGCTTTTCCCTTGGAGGAGAGGGGACATTAAGTGGAGATTCTTCTTTACTTAGTCACTTGCTTTTGTAAGTAAGATTTTGCTGAAATACATCTCTACATTCGAAAGTTTTAAGGGGAAGGACAGAAAGATGTGTGTGCGTACTTACACTTGCACACAATTTGATCCTAAACACACCATAATCTAAGGAATCCAGGCTAAAAATTAAACGAACAGCAGCAGCATTAACAAAAAGTATTCTAAAGCAACAACAAGGTCGTTTTGACGGGAATATGCCTAACGTTTCTTTCAATATCTGCTGAAAAGCTGTAGGTTGGCATGAAGACAGGAAGCACTTCCACCTTCCACTGCCCTTTTTTGCCTTGAGAGTACACAAGACCACAGAAGAGAAGATTTGGTCAAGTACTTCCATTTTACCAGGCCTTGTTCAGAGGCAAAAAGTGTAAGAGTCTGTTGTTATTCTATTTTGCTTTCGCAAACTCTAGTAGGAAAAGTCAGCACTGTTATGAAATTCACTATAATCACAAGTGTCAGTGTGTCTGGAGTAACTGTGGAGTCCTCCAGGGGATGTTGATTTCAGTTGTTTCATATGTTCTAGCTATTTAGATTGTCCCTTGTCTGGATTTCTTTCTCTATTTGCTGCACTTTCAAAGCAAATACATACTTCAGAGTCCTAACAGCTGACAGCTCTCTTGGGCTTAACAGAAGAAACATATTTTTCTTCCCCACCCTGTGAATAACTTAAATGCAGTGATACGCTCTCTTGGGCTCTCATGTTTCTAACTATATATAAATAAACCAGATGCAAGTTCCTGAGAGGAGGGGTCCTGTCATTTTGCATTTGTCTTTAAAGCACCTGAATATTTATCCTTGGTATTAAACAAACAATTCAGTCTTATATCTCATAAAGCACAGTAAATAATACTGATTAATCAAAAAAATTGTAATCTTCAGTCTAGATATAAGAAATACCTCCATCTGCCTCAGGATTACTAAAACCTGATTCTTCTTTCCATGTAAATGAGTTGTTTGCAGATACTAAATTTGTATCACCTGTGATTTTCATACAATTTTTGTAGAGTTTTTTATGTCCTGCTTAAAAAGGATCCCAGCTATTTTTGCAATTCTATTGAGTAGATGGATTTTTTCTTTTCAGTCAGATATTTATTTCAGTAGTGTATTCTGATATCTGTCTGGGATTCCTACGATTTTATGTTTAATCATACTGTTCAGTTACAAGGATTCCCTTGAGGACTTCTGTCTTCAGGCAATAAGCACAGTCCTTCAGTGTTTTCTTACCAACCCCTGAAAGTGTTAAGAAAGAATGCAATCTGATTTTTATTTTTACCAATCTCTTACATGACCATATTTCCCTCCAGTACATCAGCAAAAGGTTACAAGGATTGCAGGATGCTGAAATTCATACATCCAAAAAGGGAATTTAGCGCAAGTTTGTAAGGGACATTTTGATTTTGCTCTCATATTCTCTAGTAAAAATGCCATATGCTTCTGAACATGAAAGTGGTGAAATAAGAGACAAAATTTGCATTTATAAGGCTTTAGTTGGGTATGATTTCCACCTTTTGCTTCATAGCTCCACATCATATGAGTATGTCTTTACAGGTGAATACACTAATTCTATTCACAGTCCAGTATGTATCTGTGATAAGTTGAGAACAAGGCTACTTCTGCCAGTCCAAAACCTGAGGGCAGAACCAAATCTCTCAGTAACTCATACCAAACCATATGTGGTACCATATATCCTCAAGGTCACATTGAGCATCCTAACTGCAAAGGGTAAATTTCATTTCAAGCTAGTAAACTCAAAATCAGCCTTATAATGTATACAATTCTTGAGATATTGTCTCTTTCGTTAGATCTTCCAGACAGATCCAAGATACACAGTCCTGAAAAATGCAGTCTTTCGGTAAATAAAATCAGGAAAGATTCCTCTGTTGGTTAAACATCCATGTCCAGTCCTTAGGAAGAATGGCAGGGGTAATCACAACTTCTCATTTGTTGGCAAATGCTGAGCATCATAGCTCATAGCATATTCTCATCAATATGACACTCCATCAAGTTATGTATTTTGAATGTTTTTTTCTTAGCCAATTCCATTTTTAAGCAGAAGTTCTAATTTAATACCCAGAGCATTTGGTAATTATTTTTTTTATATTGAACACTATTTTATCCTGGTATCTGCCTTGACAAGTAAAAATGACTACGAAATGGCCAGTTTGCCTGCTTTAGAGACAAGAGTGAGAAAATATATTCAAGTTTACCTGTAAACTTTCATTTTTCAAGTATTAATATCCCCCGATTTAGATGACCCTAAGATAAAAAATGATCTAGAAATAAAAATGGAGATTGATATCCAAGGACTTGTGTTTGCTGTTATTAGGTGCAGTTTGACAGGCTCCATCATGTTTGGAGCATTGCTTGACTGAAGGCTGCAGATTTGAATGTATCTGGACATACAAATTAAAAGAAGATGCTTATTCTTTTGCTGTCAGTGGCTGGCAAAGCTGGCTGCATTCCAACATGTGAGTAGATTTCAATATGCGTTATCATACACAGGTATTTAGGTGTTTTTCAGGTAACAATGTTTAATTTCCTGCTTGAGGACAGAGCTTCTGTTTTCAAGCTGCTGTTCACTGGTTTGGCATGACAGGTAGGGCGTTCAGGCTCCTGCCTAAACTTGTGAGCTCTGCACTTGCTGTCAATGCCTTCATTGCCTATGGAGTTATTAGGCCAGGCTATAGCTACATAGGTGGTTGTCCAGCCTGGCAGCCCAAGGATATCAAGTGGGCTACCCTGATGGACCTGGGGGTCACCACATCCCTCTCTCATCATCACCCCGCCTCCCTCATGGTGGGACCACATGAGCTTTCTTGTACCAAACCCAGTCCTGTGCCCTTCTGCCAGCCCCAAGGTGTGAGGTGCAACTAAGGCAGCATGCCATAACAAGTTGAGATGTGCAGAGACTGGCTCTCGCCTGCTTGCTTTCTCTCTCTCAGTATGGGACTTAGGGCTGACCCTGAGGTTAAGTACTGCTGATGGGGTCCCTCGCCCTTTCCATCCCAGGGTTGATTTGGTAAGATCTAGCTGAAGAAGTGGAAGGCAGAAGCATGGCATGAACCAAGAACAGGATAGTGAGGGGCCCACTGCTGTGTCTTGCTACTTGGACCTCCTTTTATTCCTCTATTTTTATTTCAGTCTATTAGCTGGAACTTTTGTGTGTGCTCCAGGGAAGATGAAAGGTATAGACTGTAGCATCTTAGGTTGTGGCCTTTCCCAGAAACACTTTTTAAAGTATTTTTTCGAGAACCCCAAAGTGGCAAAATTCAGCTTTGCCTACAGAGATGAGAAGTCTTGAAGCAGCCATACCGACTGATAAAATCCATAGTTTCTGGCAAGCAACCAGAATAGGTTGGCTAGTATTTATATTTCTTTTCAAGCTTTTCAGTTTCCTCCTGCAGGTCATAGGAAAAAAAATTGTTATAATCTCATTGATTTGCACTCCTAAATCTTGTTCTCAGAAGCAATTTAGGAGCAAAACAACATTAACTGTCAAAGAGACTTATGATTCAAAATGTCTGCCCCTTTTGAAAATGAGCTTTAGCTTCTAAATCTGGTACTTTTTGGAAATCTAAACTAGAGAAAATGGAATACAAGACATTTTTGGAGAAAGACCAGATTCTAAAGACTACAAGATAAATGTATTGATAAATATGTATGGTAAATATCCAAAAACATTTCTGTTTTTCTTACAGCTGTCTGTGGAAATGCTTTCATTTTTTGTAAAAGAACATAAAGCGTTCATCAAGTAAATAATAATCAATGCTTAGGACCCTTAAATGTTGAAAGGGAAAAAATCATCTATTACCAAAAGTATTTAACAGCAGTTACTTCTGAGCACTTTTTCTGCTGTATGTATATCTTTGCTACAGTTATCAAAATCATGCCCACCCAAGGACTATGGAAATAACAACTAACCATCTGCTGCAGAGAGGACTTTTTTAAGGGGGAAAAAAGGCTGATTTTGATTCTTTTCTTTTAACTCAAAGACTCTGGATAAATATGGGGAAGAGATATGTCTCTTCATTTTCTTTGAATACTTCTCGACAGTTTCCACAATTTTTTCAGACTTTTCACTGAAAAAATGGCATTACCAGCCAAAACCTCTGTTTTCCATAACATATTCAGCAACAGACTCACAAAGGCGAAATCCTCCTTTGTCCTGCATAACCTATAGAGTGCACACTAGCGTGTCTGTTATCAGTGCAGTGCACTGTGCGACTGCAAACAGTAATACAATCAGGTTTTCATTTATATTAATGTGACTAAGCTCTGCATTTGATCATGTTAAAAGATACATGCTTTCTAAATGCAATTCCCATATATTAATATATTACCTACAAAAGGCCATTGTTAAGTAGTGTGACTCACATGAGGATTCTGAACGAAAATTTATCAATGAGATTGGTAAATATTCTCATTTAGTTTTAGATTAGAATTTTTTTTAGATAGAATTCACATGAAATTTGTAAATTGCCATCAGCAGCAGATTTACTATCAACACCGCAAGACAAAAGTCATCATTATGTATAATCACAGAATCACAGAATCAATTAGCAATAATCGTGCCTCGGATTAACCTCATTGGCTACGATACTGTGTATAAAATCATGTGTATAAAACAAATCCCACAATCCAGGAATACATCCATTGTTATTGTTTGAAAACTGAACTTTGCGTTCCTGCTATGGAGAAATTGCCACCTTCATGCACAGGGAACTTTGGCAAAATAAATCCAGATCGCAGCACCATGGCCTGTCATGAACTCTATATTACATTTAGGGCTGTGCCAGTAATTATTTTCTAGCAGCTGATACTCATAAGGCTGGAAGTAATCGACAGCCTTTTCTCCAGTAAAGCAGTAGTTAGAGAACATTCCTGAAAAGCAGAAAACCTGGCTCAGTTTATTCCTTTGCTTGGAGGAACTTGAACTCTCTTTTCCCAAAGAGGTCCATTTTGCATTTGTTGTTAACCGAACATCAACTGGAACAAAGACTTATGTGTGAGTATCCACATGCTGAGATGTCCTACTCTCTGTTACCACAATTTTGTGCTTTTCCTCACTGGACGATTTCTTGTAAGGTACCAGCACTGGCTTCAAACCCCTTCAGAAAGGAAGGAGTTTAACCTGACCTTAACTACATCCTAAATAAGTACGTTCCCCACTGAAGCATGAAGTAGAAGGGGGTTATATGCACAGACTTATTGTGATCTAGCTCTCCTGAGAACATAGGAAATTGCATTCTTCTGGGTATTTCCTTATGAATTCTTTTCACACAGCACAGATGTTAAATTAGTATTAACCGGAGCCCTGTTTGTTAGTAAATTGGAGCTCTGTTCCCATTTACTTCAAAAATATATCTGAACAGCATTTTATGTTAATGTCACTTGGCAGAGAATGAAAAGATACTGATCTGATTTGTTATCAGTACCCTGCATACGTCCATTTACAGGTAGAGATTATCCTGCCTGCCCAGACAGAGTTAAAGGTTTTGCAAGGTAAAACTAGAAGAATAGGATAAGCTACGGGAGATGGAAAAGATACAGTACTACACTATAGGGTTTCTCTCTGGAGAAGTCAGTTATTGAGGAGTAGTTTAGCTAGGCTGGGAAATTCTAGTCTGCCAGGCTAGACCTAGTTTCAGAGGGGATAATAAAGCCTTAAAGATGGCAGGGTTTACTGGGAAAGAAGATGAATAATAAGTTGTTACCAGCAGCAGGGTAAGAGTCTGTGACAAAGAAAGAGGTGTATAAACTGAAGGAAGCAGATTGCATGTACTGGGCTGACTGGAATATATCAAAGCTTCAAGGGAAAGTTGCTTTGAGGGAGGAAGGGAATATCCAAAGAAGGTTATTTTATTTTTAACTCTCTGCTCTGCATGTGTGCACCTTTGAAAAAGGGAGTGCTTTGTTCTGAAAAAGCTGCAGTCAGCTCAGTAGTCACAAATCCCTGAAGAAAGAAGGGTTCACAGATGCCAGATGCACTTGTCATGCTACCAGAGTGGAGAAATGGGAATGTCTGGCCAGTGACCCATTTCAGGTTTCATCTTTTGAGAGAGTGGCCTGGTCACTGACTACATGGAAGAAAGATGGAAACAATCCAACGGGAAGCTCTCCCAAACACGATGATACTCAGTGTTGTTCGTTGACAATTTTTAGCTGGTAACAAAGACAGCTGAAGAAATCTCTGTCCCCAGGCCCCTGTTCTACAGCCTACTAGCCCATAATATTTGCAAACATTACTTTTACTGGTGCTGAACTGTAACCTGGAGCAGCAAAACCACCAGGCTGAAAAGAAACCAACCAACCTGGAACGGGAACTTTTTTAAATCTCAGTTGGTCACTCTCCTGACCACCATGTCAGCATGGACACTCAGACACACTTTGGCATTACAAAGAGGCAGACAGACTGTGGTGTTAAGCTCTGAGGGAACAGCTACAGACGGGGAACGGGGTGGGCACCCTTTCAGCCCGCTCAGCCAGTGTGGTTTGTGCACCCCTGCGATGTTCATGTTGCTCACAGTGTGCAACTGGGGCTGGCCATGTACTGCAAATCGTTGCGTAGGTTTCTAAGTTACCGTATATACTGGTTGATGGTTTGTCACAAATCTGGGAAGATATGGTTAAATGAGCATGGGAACAACATGGACATAGCTTAGCTTTGTCAAGAGAGCGAAGAGGTTTTCTTTTCCCGAAAGCATATAATACTCCTGATTTTTTGCTTGCACACCACAAATCAGCATTCTTTACAGAAAAGCTCAAAATAAGAGGGTAGATTAGCTTGGAGGTAATTAAAAACTTATTCTTATCTATGGGTAGGGGAATGACCTGGGATGTACCTTTTATATTATATGAAGTACAACATAAAACTGCTGAAGCAATATCAGATGTCTCTTTGACAACATATTATGTGGTGCCACCACATTACTGAAAAACTACTGACATTTTTTAAAGGGAATGTTGTGGTGCATTTTCCCATGAGATGCTGATTAATATGCTATTGAGTCTATAAATAAGGTGCCAACCAATGACAGATGTGACAGCGTTTCTGCACTTTGCTAGGATGGGACCGAGATCAGTAACTCAGTTCACATAGGCCAGTTATCTACCATCTAACAGTAATGAATGGTGAAAGGCAGGATATGAGTTGCTATTTGGAGAGAAAGTGTTCAGAAAAAAGGACAAGATGAGAATTTCTTCATACAACTTTAGGCATGTTACAAACATACTCAGACAGAAAAATGAGAGAGGTGTCAAAGTGCAAAACACTCAATAAATCCAAAGATAATAAAAAGCAGTGACTGGCAGTCCAGGGCCACACGCTGCATTTCACCATGTGTACAAAAAAACAAAAAAAACAAAAAACAAAACAAAAAAAGCTCCAAACAACCCTCTGATCTTTGGTTTAGGCTAGGGCAGTTAGTCCTGTAAGCCTGTGTCTTTTCTTATTCAAGTCTCTTTTTGATACAGCCTCAAATGATTTACAATTGAGTACATAAATAACAGCATAATATTTTTTTTTCTGTGTTCTGGACCAGATTCTAATTTTGAAATATCTTTATGGACTTCTCAGATTTGTGCCTTGGAAATAGTGAGGCTGCAGTAGAAATGCTGGTGGAATGAGAGGAACAATTTAATGAATGAGGTCCCTGGGATGCTCTGCTTTGGGAATAACTCAAACGCGTGGGTTTGAGTAGGCACCTCTGTGTGTGCAGTTTGTAATTTCTAAACTCTGTTTTTCCTAGGACATTAATGAAAATCCATGCAGTCTTTTTCTCCACTAGAAGTAATGAAATGGGGTAGCTTCCTTAAAATTACAACATGTAGTAGGAAATCTAAAGCCAATGGAAACTATAAGCAAAACAAATCTCACACAAATTATTGATATAGACTATTGAAATAATAATGTCTTCACTATCCCAGACAATGGTTTGTAGCTACTAGTATGTGTTAAGTTTTTTGTGGCAGTTGTGTATCCTCACCAACACTCGTTTGTAAAAAGACTTTTTCAGATTTCAAGTCTATATCAATAACTTGTGTGACATTTATTTTGCTTGAAGTTTTGCCCTGAGCCTTCTCTTCTCCAGACTGATCATCCTCAGCTCTCTCAGCCTCTCTTCATGTGACAGATGCTCTGGTCCCTTAATCACCTCCACAGCGCTTCACTGGACTCGCTCCAGCACATCTATGACACTCTTGTACTGGGGAGCCCAACACTGGACCCAGCACTCCAGATGTGTCTCACCAGGGCTGGACAGAGGGGAAGGATTGCCTCCCTCCGTCTGCTGCCAACGCTCTTCTTGCCGCAGGGGCCGCCTTTGTTTTCTTTGTTGCTTAAGAAAACACCCTTTCTTCTGACAGGCCTTTAAGAAACATTACATTTTATGCAAATATCAGGAAGAAAAACCCGTAATCTGTAATGGAATGTAGACACAGCATACTGATTTAGAAATTGTCATACTGAGGGTATTGACACTGACTGATTTGGGGCACCTGTGTGTCTGTGTTTGGAGAATGGTCTGCATTTCACAGCAACTAGAACCAAATGCTTGTAGGACACCAAATGCTGGTAGGATATCATATGGTTCCTAATACATTTTCTCCTTACAGGTCAGCCCTGAAACTTTAAATTCCACCTTTTATTTTTTTGTTTGGTTTTGCTGTTTGACATTATAGCTGGACAATTTTATTAATAGGATTAATAAATAGACTTCCTTTACTTTTGCTGTTTTATTAATCTCAAGAGCATCCTGTGACAATCAGTTCCACAGGCTGGTCACACTTTTTTGTTTTGCCTGCTCAATCAATCTGTTCTTCTTTATTTAAATTTGGATTTGCTGTCTTCCAGTGTATCTGGATGTCATTTTAGTCTTATCCGGAGAAAAGAAGAAAGAAGATAGCAATTATCTTTCTTCACACTATTCATTATTTACACTCTTTATTATTTCTTGCATCCATTGTGATTCGAATGTTTTTACATTGAAAACCCTATTCTCTTTTTGAGATTTTTTCTCCTGTACAAATGATTATTGTTGCCATAAGGGCTTTGTTTTTGCAAATTATGTCAGCAGAATCATTTTCTGGCATTTCAGCTATATGCTTAATGGTTGTGTATCAAAGTATATAATCACTTATGTCTGATGATTGACTGATTACTGTTTTCTGCTGTAAACATGCACACAGGTATCTCTCTTTGTATTTCACCTTACCAGTGAAATTGGGGGCGATTTGCCTGTTGTTAAAGAAATACAAAAACTCTTTGCCTGCTTTTTTTGTTTCTTACCTTTCCTAAGCAAAAATCCCATTCTGCTCTTTGTGATTTCCTTGCTGTTTACCAGAGGGACATCAATTAAAAAGATCAGGCATTATGAAAAGTCATTATTGCTTAAAGACTTTAAAATCTGTGCTTTTGTGACTCCCTTGTTACCTATTTTCATACAACTTCTTCCAAATTTGCTAAACTGATACGGATTGAGATAAATTAGATCATTTGTAGCCTAGCCTTTACTGCCAAATTCAGATCAGTAGGCTGTGTGCTTCACTGTGCAGAGCATGGCATTGTATGCTGGATTCTCCTGGAGGATGGAATCTCAGATTTACTCTCCATTTAACTGTCCAGACAGTTATTTTGCTTCCCCAGCGTAGGTAGGAGTCATTGCTTTCCTCATTTTCATTCCACAATTGCCAACACTTACATCCTGTGTGCTGATTCTGTCCAATGCTTTCTGTGCCATAGAAAATGCCAGCAGGTTTGATTGCAGTGTCCTATACCTCTTTGCTTAATTTTAATAATACATAGTTGAGAATACCCATGCAGATGCTGTTAGTTAGCATTCTTTGTTTCATGATGTTGGCAAATTACTTCATTGCGCTCACATTTCTTGTTTACAAGGAAGGTGGGAATTCATTCATCTTAAATGACAATCTTGTTGAAATCTTCTTGAAATATTACCTTGACTTATTTTGTGCCAAATAGTAATTTCCAATTTGAGCATCTAATGAAACTCACACAGGGGAGAACACTTGTACTTATGTGAACTGAGGTTGACTTAGTATTGAAATAAGTGCCTTATTCTTCGGTCTTTAGACTTTAGTTTTGGACTTAAACTACATCTTTTCTTCTTTTAAGAAATATATATATTGTAGAGTTCAGTTCTGCCTGTAGTACTCTTTGGAAGAGTGACATTTCTGCAATGAAAAGTGGAGTTTCAGTAGATCAGAATTAATTTGAATTTTTATCTGAACTTTCCAAACTTCAGTGGTTTTGAATAGAATCTGCCTTTAAAAATGCCCCCAAGTTTGGCTTTGTAACAGCTGACAAGATTTTGAACAGGAGACAAAAACTGTTGTACAACAAATTGTCCCTCTGAAACCTGGCAAAAAGGTCAGGATTACATTAGGAGTCCTGGCAAGCTGCTGCATACACTTATTACTTTGGAAAATCGGGAAAATTCCACCTCGGTTAAGAATCTGGGAGAACGACAAAGCTGCAATTGTTTACAGAGACCTGGTCCTAGGCTCTGTTTACCCAAGGCTTCATCGACCTGCTTAAAAAGGTAAGTCTCGTTTTACGTACAAGACTCCTGTCTACTTCCAAACAACAGAGGTGCTCCGGGGAATAGCTGTGAATGGATCATCTGTGGTTTGAAAGGATGTTAAAGCTTAATTGATAGAAACTCTTCCATGAGTTGTCTTGCAGCAAGTGTTGAGCAGCTGTTTTAAGGTAGGTGGATCATGGCTGCAGAAGCCACAGTTTGGAGATGGGTCACACTTGAGGGAGTAAAGTGCTGCTACTAACAGGCTTCTGCATTAAACATTGGCCCACGCACAAAAAAATGAAGGATTTAAGCACAGGGTTAGGAATCACAAAATGATCAACAATGGTTGTGGAAACCAGCTGTTCTACCACAAGCTGGCTGTAGTTCACTGGCCACAGAAGCAAAGTCAGTGAAGCGGGTGGAGGAGGTACTCACATTGTGCTGGAGCTAACCTGGTTTACAGAAGTGTTAGCTACAGTACTGAAGCAGTACTATGTGGCAGTTTTCATATAAATAATAAAATAAAATGTTATTTTAAAAATACTTTAAAAAATAATAGTATGATTGTGTTTCTGTGTTGCTGGTTTTTTCCCAGCCTTTAGAGTGTGTTTAGGACACGATTCAAGCTTGTCTTCACACACACAGACTGTGAACCTGCTCTCTACTTAAGTTAGGGTTGAAGCACTGAAAAATCACCAAGCATGACTCAGTGCTGTGTAGCCCTGTACAGACCAGAGTCAGGAAATGCCACCCTATGTGACGTAAATTCTCAGAATTATGTTTTCTGGGAATAGGAGTATGCAGTTCTCATTTGTTTATCCTCATGAATTCAGGGCAAGATGGATAAGCACCTCAGCCAAGTCACCTGAAAAAAATCCTCCAAATGTTAGGCATGGCTGATCTTACAGTTAACTTCCGCTGAGGAGGCAAAGCACAACTGACGCCTTCAGAAATCCACAAGTAGGACATACCCAGGAAATAGGTAAACCTCATGCTAACCTTCATTCAGCCTAAAATGGCTTGAACAACAGTCTCTGATGAACTATGAGAATGCTCTGACTTCAAGACCACGGGAGCATTTTGGCTAAGAAGACTTAAGAAGTGCTCCATGGATGTAGGCAACTGTACAGCCTGGCATGGAAGAGTCCTGTGGATAGCTGGCAAAAAACTCCAAGCAACCAAAACAACAAAACCCAAACAGAACAGTCTTGGGTCAAAAAAAAAAAACCAAACATGAGGAAGCCCTTCTTTAGTTTTGTGCCCAGGGAATCTACCTGAAGTGTTAAAAACCAGCTCAGGGGTTTATGCGTTACACTTCAGTTAGTGAGACCATGGCTAGATAAAATGAAACAAGGAGCAGACCCCCAAATCTCCTTATCTAGTGGAGTGCTGTGGGTTAATACTGGATTGGCTTTTCATGTCCACCAGTAGATCCTTTTGCAATTCCGACTGCACAGAAGCTCAGCTGCAAGAGGTGCTAAGAAGACTCCACTAGTGACTAAACCTCTGGGGGAAATCATATTTCCTCATCTGGAGTTGAGTTGAGAGTCTGAGCACCTCACCATCTCCTTGGAAGTGAGATCTTTGTGCAGAAGCTTTGTACTCCTGGCACAATGCTCTCCTCCCCTGCCTGCAGAGCTGGCTGCTGACATGGAATCCTGACCGAGGAGGGTATGAGAACTTGGTCTGCATGGGACTGACAGACAATTTCTCAATGCCATCTCCCAATGCCCATCCCTTTACTTTTTCCTGTGGTTGCTATGGACTGAGCAGCATGTGACAGCACTCTGTCTCTCTCTTTTCCTGTTACTGTCCTTTACTTTCTGTGGCTGACACCCCGCAGCAGGCAACAGAGCTGATGGGCTGGAGGATGCTGTGAGGACTAATGGGAAGGAGAGGTGGGGCTGAGCTACCAGCAGCAGCAGAGAAACATCCAGCGAGACTCAGAAAATACAGGAAAGGTAATAGCCTAGATTGTGCTAGTTTCTGCATTATGCTGGCTGCAGCATTCAGAGGGTTTCAGTGAGATCATTTTTTCTGTGAAATGAAATGTGGGCTCCTCCTCCAGCATGTAAGCTATCACCGCGGACGCACCGTCTCCACTTTGAGGAATATTGTGCTGTGCTGAATAGACCTCACCGGTGACATGGTGGTCACTAGGGAAAGGCAGTATGAAAAGCATTGACATAAAGGAAATATTGCAAAATAGATTAACCTGTGCTATCCAGAAATCAGAGTATTCTTGCACGGTAGCTGCTAGAGGAGGAATGTGGTCTGTGCAGCCCGGCTTTGGTAGCAACACTGGAATGGAGATGGCATTGGAAGACTTATGCCTTACAACGTCTGTTCACAGCACGTCAAATGGATGTAAGTAGACAAAATGGGAAGATTGGCTGACAAGAATTCATGCTTCTGAGGAGATCACCCACTGCAGATTTCAAAACCAAAGTTAATGGCCAAAATGCCTAAAAACCAGACACTTGCTGGCAGAGGGAAGCAAAAATATCTTTTGGGCACTTTCTGGAGCCGGGTTGGAAGAGGAGTAAATCAGATGGCACTAAGGAAAATTAAATGCATGTGTTGCATTGCTCGGAAGATGGAAGTGAGGCATTACGATGTACCAGTGGAGCTGAACGATCTCCACAGCAGATGTGAGCTGCTACGATCTGTAAAGATGTACTGTAACAGTGTAGAGCAGGACTGAAAACTCTAGTAAATAGGCACCCTCCACTCTTTGTGTATATGTTTGAAGTCCTGGTGATACATGTTCTCCTCTGTGTAATAAAAAAAAAGCAAAATAAAAATATATCTGTCTTGCTATTACAAGGGGAAAGGCAGAGATCAGTTGCAAGAATGAGAATTGGACTGGGATCCTGTTTGCATCCTCAGTCTGGAAAGAGTCAGTGTCAGCTAATCCATTTATTTAAGCAGAGTTATGGATCTCACAGGACGTAAAATGTAGAGTGTATATCCAGGAGGAGATCTAGTCACAAGACCAATTATTTTTGTCCTCAGGGTAAAAACAACCTGAAGGCCAATTTAGACCAGCTGGGAAACAGAAAATTGCTTCGTTAGTGTGGTTGAATGGATGGCACTTTGGTATAAAAATGTGTATATTGTTAGTTGGCCATGAATTCCTTCATTTAACACGGACCCTCTCGGGGTACAAAATGTAATAAATCAGGCAGGCAGGACCACCGAGGAAGCTGGGGGACATTTGGAAGGATTGGACTAGTACAAGCTCCTGGAGGTGTTTTTTGTCAGTCCTATGGAGTGCTACACCGTAATTATAAGATAAATATAAGCCAGGAAGTGTGTTCATCCTCCTGCTCTGAGGAAGGGTCCACTAGACTACTTTGCACTGATGTTTGTCCAACCTTTTCCTTGAAAATCCTTTATGATGGCTGTCATGCCTGGGCTGTTGCCCAGTCGTTGCCTAATATTTTTCATGTCCAAGGGTGACAACTTGCAGCACAAGCATCCTGTGCTGGCTCCCTGCAATGTGTATTTGCCAGCCTCTGAATCTCTTCAGGACTCAGATCTCTGTGAACTGCCTTAGACTGATCTGTCATTTCCAGAGAGGTAGTGCATCCCATTTTATCAACTCCAATCTGATTCATCCCATGTCACTTGGCTTATCCCATGAAAGTAGGCTGTCTTTTTAATGAAACAAATTACAAGTGTAATTATCCAGGCTTCATATGTCAGTGGAACACATACAAAGGCTGAAAGAAAAAAAGATTACAAGTGAAGTAAAATTCAGCTTAACAGTGGGTTACATCCCTTGTTGCACTACTGACCTGGGATGCAGACTGCCTCCTGTTTCCCATCTTTTTAGCAGAAGACCACTATGTTTCAGGACCAGCTGTTTCTTTGCTCAGGAAAGTCATACCTATCTTTAAAATTTCTTAGATTTACAGCCCTCCATGCATGGTACATTGCTTAAGTGTTTGTTGTATGTGTGTTCATGTGTGAGTGTCCTGCAGCGTATTCTCAGGTTTTTATTATTAAAAAGTTACCCCAGGAACAGATATTTGCTCTTGACTTGTCTCTAAAGGCAGGCTGTTCCCTCACCTACTCTGCTCTGGGGACACAGTGGGAACTCCACCACTTCTGTCATAACAACAATTTGGTGATACTCAAATCCACTTTTTGTGTGCTGTGAACCAGTTGCACCCCGTCTTTCCTTCTGGTGGATTTGGACAATGACTGGCATTTCTTCCTTTGTGTGTGTGCATGTGTGTGTGTATAGAAAGCATAAGATATATACACAGAAGTATGGGGGCATGTGAATATATACACACATATATATACATACATATATGTGTGTGTGTGTGTATATTTATAAAATTTTTTCTCTTGGACAGAGAGTCCTTTAACCGTTCCTCACTGATCTTACATTTCCAAAAGTGTTGTCTTTGTTGTTTCAACAGTCTGTTTTCCACTGAGTGTTCTGCATTTTTTCCACGTTCCTACTGAAGCGTGCTGCATGAAGCTGGATATAGCAATCTAGGTGGAATGCGGTCACATAGGGTACAATAGTTTGTGTACTGTTACATAAAGGCTATTGTGAATACATCCTAAAAAATGCAAATCATAATGGTAATTTGTTGTCTCAGATTAGGATTGCTTGACAGTTCACTGCTGCATTAATCAAGCTCTCCACACATGTTTTTGTTATATTAATCCTTTTAAGTATTACCCTTGGTTGTTTATTGAATAGCATCATGCTTATTTCATACTATGTCTCCAATTTACAGAGTAATTTAAGACTTTAATCCTATTATCCCAAACGCTTGCAAGGCTTCATGGCCAGGTACCACCCGCACATTCTCCAAATGTCATCTCTTCAGTAATCAAACTGATTCAAAGTAAACCTGGCATAGAACTGGATCCATGATCGATCTCTCAGGATCTGGTGCAAAATGTTCTCCCTAGTGAATTACTCACTGGGTGAGGCCTTTTTGAACAACTATGTAGCTACCAGATGGCAATTTCATTTAGATAAAATTACATGGGATTTGGTAAAAAAAAAAAAAAGGTCATCTGGATTAATGTCAAGTCCTAGTAAAGTCAGAGTGTCTCGAAAGATCTGTCTAGCTCTTCTGATCCCCCAGATCCCATCAGAGAAATGAGATGTCTGCAACAGTTTATTCTTCATAGATCTATGTTGGCTGTCCATCCCAGCCTCAACCCTTAGCCCAGTGTCTGTCAAACTGTTCGTAGTACAGAAGGCTGTTGTAAGTGGCCTGGAGCTGGTCTGTGGTTGGTATCTGCTCCTAAAGGGGGCCACATTAGTTTGTTGTTCTCTTCCACAACACGATCCTCCACAACATCCTTCTCTCTAAAATGGAGAGATATGGATTTGATGGGTGGACTGTTGTGTGGATGAGGAATTAGTTGGAAGGTTGCCCCCAGAGGGTAGTGGTCAATGGCTCAATGTCCAGATGGAGATCAGTGATGAGTGGTGTCCCTCAGGGGTCCATTTTGAGACCAGTACTCCTTAATATCTTTATCAATGACACAGTAGGATCGAGTGCATCCTCAGCAAGTTTGCTGACAACACCAAGCTGAGTGGTGTGGTTGACACACCTGAGGGATGGGATGCCATTCAGAGGGAGCTGAACAAGCTCAAGGAATGGGCCCGTGTGAACCTCATGAGGTTCAACAAGGCCAAGTGCAGGGTCCTGCACCTGGGTCAGTGCAACCCCTGGTATCAGTACAGGCTGGGGGATGAAGGGATCCAGAGCAGCCCTGATGAGAAGGACTTGGGGGTACTGGTGGATGAAAAGCTGGACATGAGCCAGCAATGTGCACTCACAGCCCAGAAGGCCAACTGTCTGTCTCCTGTGCTGCATCCAAAGCAGCGTGGCCAGCAGGTCAAAGGAGGTGATTCTGCCCATCTACTCTGCCCTGGTGAGACCCCACCTGGAGTCCTGTGTCCAGCTCTGGAGCCCTCAGCACAAGAAAGACATGGACCTGTTGGATTGGGTCCAGAGGAGGGAAACAAAAATGCTCAGAGGGATGGAACGCCTCTCCTATGAGGACAGGCCGAGAGAGTTGGGGTTATTCAGCCTGGAAAAGAGAAGGCTCTGGGGACACCTTCTTGCAGCCTTTTTTCAGTACTTCAAGGAAGCTTATAAGAAAGATGAAGACAGACTTTTTAGCAGGGCCTGTAGCGATAGAAAAGGGGTAATGGTTTTAAACGAAAAAAGGGTAGATTTAGACCAGATCTAAGGAAGAAATTTTTCCCACTGAGGGTGGTGAAGCCCTGGCACATGTTGCCTAGAGAGGTAGATGCCCCATCCCTGACAACATTCAAGGTCAGGTTGGACAGGGCTCTGAGCAACCTGATCTAGTTGAAGATGTCCCTGCTCATTGCAGGGGGGTCAGACTAAAGGATCTTTCAAGATCCCTTCCAACCCAAAGATTCTATGATTCTGTAATTCCCCACCATCCAGCCTGCTGGGTGTCACCTCAGACCTGCCTGCTGCTTGAATATGTCTAAGGAAGTAACAAGGGTCA
Source organism: Phaethon lepturus (assembly GCF_000687285.1). Lineage (NCBI taxonomy): Eukaryota > Metazoa > Chordata > Aves > Phaethontiformes > Phaethontidae > Phaethon > Phaethon lepturus. Next base: position 10,310 of record NW_010539988.1, on the reverse strand, counting down.
GGAATGTTTCTTTCACTGCTTCTAAGTTGCTATATAGTAATATGTTCTTGTGTGTCACCATGTATAAAAAATAAACTACTTAAGCTTTGTTCCCCAGGCTTCCTTTGTTTAATCAGACAGGAGGTATATTTATCTTCCTCTTGATCACTTGGACCTTCCTTGTATCCACAAGTTCTTGAAGAGTCCAGAACTTATAGTTCGGAGTCTGCTTTGAGTCACTTCTTCGGTACCTTAGGAGGCATTTCTTTGAGGAATACTGACAAGAATTAATCTAAAATATTTAGCATTATTTCTTTATTCTATCCTTCTCCTAGCCTATGTTTCTATCTCCTTGTAAAATCATTGCTCTAAGTAGCTGATCACACATAATCATTTTTATGAGGACTGATGCAAAAAAGAGATTAAATTTTTCAGACATCTCTTGTACCATTAGTTATTGCTCTCCTCTGATTTGAATAATCAGCCTATAACTTCCTTTTCTTTTTCACACTTCTATTTTATTTGCAAAAGCTTTTCTAGTTTCCTTTTATGTACTTTGCTACTTGTAAACCATTTTGGAAATTATTTTTTCTGATTTTATCCCTGCATGCCTTGCTGCTTCCTTAATCCCAGTTTAATAAAATAAAGTATAGGCTCTTGCCTGTGGTACTAGAACTAGACCGTTACTTCTTGGTACCATAGGGAAATGTGGGAGTCCAGGTCTAAAATCCCATCTCTGCAAGATGTTGAGACGGTACCTTCAGCCCCAACCTGTTCTCAGGAAACACCAAATGTCATGATGAGTGTGATCTTTAATGCTTGAAGATAATTGGTTTGGATCACCTGGAATTTTTTGATTTCTTACAGATAGGATGTGGACTTACCATACTATAATTAAAATAAAAAAAAAAAGAGGCCTCCTGAGTAAGCTTGGAAAGTTGGTTCTCAAATATCAAATTGAATAATCTTTACATTATAATTTTCTTAGAGTTGCTGTAAGTTTATACATCACCTTTCCAAAGCATGTGAGTATAGCACAACTGAAATGCAGCCAACTCTGCAGTAAAGGGCGATAGCCAGACAGGCTGTTGACGAGGCAGGGAAAATATTGGTGAAGGACAATGAGGCAATCCTTCTTTTCATGAGAAAAGTGTCACTCATTCTTTAGTGTCCTTGTGGAGCAGACAAGGCCTCATTTTTTACAGTCCCATATTATCATAATGGCTCTCTGTTATACACCAAGCCGTTGCTAACAAGGATACCTCCTGCCCTTTCTTCTTAATTACTTCCAGGTTAATGCATCACTCATTCAGGTTCATTTTCCCAGGCCACATTTTTCCCTTCTGGATGCCCACTCTGGCCTCTCTGTGCCTCAAACACCGACAATATGAATATCAGTCTCAAAGCAAAAAATATCTCTGCCTATCAGTCAACTCAGTAATTTACATTTAGATTTATTTCATTTCTCAGACTCTGCAAGTTACAGAGCTGGGAACATTTTGGCCTGCAAAGTCTTTTTCAAACAGCTGAAGATGCGTTCTCATCCTCTTTTCAAACCATCAGACACCAGGTGCTGACCCAGTCCCATTAACCAATTACTCACACGTCACACAATTAATCTTTCATTGAGATTCTATCAAGTTCATTCCCATTTCCATATTATTCTTTACAATCCCACTGTGTAAAACCTGCACATTTTTGTCACTGTTCATTTTGCCCTGGTCTGCGCTGCTTCAGGCTGGGAAATGAAGTGACTGTAAATGTAATTTATAGAATCATTGGCTGTATGGAAACTCTTTTCAGGCTGATCTGATACGACAGGTTGTAATCGTTTCTCTGGAACCACTCTGGTTTGTCAAGTAGACAGGCTTTTTTCTTTAAATATCCAAAATAACAGATTTGTTTGAGCAGGATTAGGTGATGTTCAGAGCTTTATAGCTGTCTTATCCTTTGTCTCTTTTGTTTCAAACAAACCCTTTTTCTTGCAGCCTTCTGCTCATACTGAGTTTTGGAAAGAAAAGGAAGAGAATTCTAGCAAGCAAAAATTAGTTACGGAAATTGAAATCTCCACCCTCACCTTCAGGTGTTTTCACTGAATTCAGTAAAAGCCTTTGCCATAGCTGGGGTGCACATGCTGCCTCTTCTGACAGAAAGAGACCCTCCCGTTCCCGTTTCCCTCCCAGTATTCACACGTTATGGGCAGGGCTCTGCATTAGCGTTACATCTGCTCAGCGCAGGGCGGTCAGCTGTCGTGGTTTGCTTCCAGAGAAAGAAAAGCATGTGGGCCACACGTCTCGGTGTTAGCACTGGCAGATCGGCTTTGGTGTCAGAGGATTACGGTGACTACAATATCACAAAGGAGGAGGATAAAAGTCCTGTTTTCTCAGATGGACAAAAAATTAGAGGGCAATAAGGGATCTTAAGAGATTGCTTACTTAATCCATCACCCTGCCATAAGGCAGGTTCAACTCTAATTATGGAAATCCTGATAGATACTTCACTAAGCCGTTAAAAGACGTGCAATGTGGGGACTGCACATCCTCTGCCGATGAGGGGTGCGTACGGTGGAAGAAGGATGTACAGTGGAATCCCTGCCCTTCTCCATACGGCTAGAAAGTTTTCTTTACTTTCTGTCTGAATCACTGTCATTTCAGTTTGTCTGTGACTTTCATCCTTACCATCAAAGGCATCAAGAAAAGAATATTCCCCTTCTTATGGTGATCCTTTTCCCTACTTCATTTTGTATTCCTCCTCCTTTGTCTTTAGGTAAACAACCCCAAATCTTTCAGTCTTTCCTTCTAAGTCATGTTTTCTAGATCTCTGATTATTCTCCTTGCTCTTCTCAGGATTTGTGCCTGGATTTATTATTGAAATGCAGTGCTGGAAAACTGGACACAGCTTTCCTGGGGTGTTTTACCAGGGCCTGAATACAAAGACTTGGTTACTTTAAGGGTGTGTCTGTGTCCTGTACAAGTATCTATAAGCCCCAGTATGATGATTACTTTTTTTTTTGACAAAGTGTGCTGTCGTTCACTTGTACTTGCTTCAGTTCTACAAAAATCCTCACTACTTTTTCCCATGTAGCTACTTACAGTTGTTTCTTTTTTTCTATTTACACAACAGATTATTTCTGCCTACAACAGAATACATTCTTCTAACTCTCTTCATGACCACTTGTGACTGTTTTTTCTGTAGTCCATGTTTCCCTGCAAGAAAGTTACGGAGCATAGTGTGAAATGCCACGTGGATGCCAGGATACATGACATTTTAAGGTATTGCTCTATGGCTTCTCCCTCTTTTATGATGGCATCATGATCGCTGTTCCGTAGCCTTTTCGCACCTCCTGAACCCTTAGGAGGTAACAAGGATGGTCACTGAATAAACTGGAATAAAACTCCTGAGACCCAGCTGATCTGAAATTTTGTAACTTCTTTATCCCTTTAAAGTTCCTTAGCTGATGTTTCTCTATTCAAAAATGAGGTCTTGCCCCTTATCCACACCTATGAACTGTGACAACCATTTTATCACTGTTTCTCTTTTTAGTGAAGGCATGCAAGAAAGTTATTAAAGAGCTTTTCCTGAAGCTATCTGTTGATATCTTCCCTTCTCTCTTGAATATCAGACCAACACGTTTTAAAATTTTTGTGTTAATGCCCATATTGTTACGAATTCTTTGCTATCTCCCATGTTCCTTGCTAGTTCAATCTCATGTTGCATTGCTGCTTTTTTTTTTTGTGCCTTCAGCTTTTTCTTTTTATCCTTAGAAGCCTGACTTAGATTTGTCTCGTTGTGAAATCTTTCTGGCTCTCAAATCCAGTTTACTCATGTTTGTATCTGACAACTTTTTTTCTGTACAAATTTGTACCTATTCCCATAGTTTGGTTGGTTTGGCAGAGTATTTTTTTAAGACATGTCATTTTTAACTCCTATTTTCTTTGGATCACATCCACAGATGATTTTACCATGCAAATATCTGAATTTATTGAAGTCTTCCTTCCAGACCTCTAATATTATGGTTTGTTATTATTCTTCTGCTGGTAAGCATTATCCACTTAATTTTATTATTCTAATTAGGTTTACTAACTTGGTCGTGTCTCTAGCTTTCCATCATCTCCTGTTTACTTGCATTAGGATACGGTAACTGAATTGCTCTAGGAACAGATTTAACATCCTTCTCTATGGACCCTATGGGAGTATCCTGATCTCCCATCATTTTTAGGGCAGTCTGTCTATAGAATCACTGAATCATAGAATCATTAAGGTTGGAAAAGACCTTTAAGATCATCAAGTCCAACCATCAACACAACACCACCATGCCCACTAAACCATGTCCTGAAAAACCATGTCTACACATTTTTTGAACACCTCCAGTGATGGTGACTCCACCACCTCCCTGGGAAGCCTGTTCCAATGCTTCACCACTCTTTCAGTAAAGAAATTTTTCCTAATATCCAATCTAAAACTTCTCTGGCACAGCCTGAGGTCATTTGCTCTCGTCCTATCGCTAGTTACTTGGGGGAAGAAACCAACACCCACCACACCATGACCCCCTTCAGGTAGTTGTAGAGAGCAATGAGGTCTTGCCCCAGCCTCCTCTTCTCCAGACAAAATAACCTCAGTTCCCTCAGCTGCTCCTCATAAGACTTGTGCTCCAGACCCCTCACCAGCTTCGTTGCCCTTCTCTGGACACGCTCCAGCACCTCAACGTCCTTCTTGTAGTGGGGGGCCCAAAACTGAACACAATACTCAAGGTGCGGCCTCACCAGTGCCGAGTACAGGGGCACAATCACTTCCCTACTCCTGCTGGCCACACTATTCCTGATACAGGCCAGGATGCTGTTGGTCTTCTTGGCCACCTGGGCATGCTGCTGGCTCATGTTCAGCCGGCTGTCAACCAGCACCCCCAGGTCCTTTACCACTGGGCAGCTCTCCAGCCACTCCTCCCCAAGCCTGTAGTGTTGCAGAATCATATAATCATAGGATAATCTGCAATGAGCAGGGACATCTTCAACTAGTTCAGGTTGCTCAGAGCCCCGACCATCCTGACCTTGGATGTTTCCAGGGATGTGGCATCTACCACCTCTCTGAGCAACCTGTGCCAGTGTTTCACCACCCCCACTGTAAAAAACTTCTTCCTTCTGTCTAGTCTAAATCTACCCTCTTTGAGTATAAAACTATTACCCCTTGTCCTATCGCTACAGGCCCTACTAAAAAGTTTGGCCCCATCTTTCCTATAGCCCCCTTTAACTTTTGAAAGGCTGCAATAAGGTGTCCCCGGAGCCTTCTCTTTTCCAGGCTCAACAACCCCAGCTCTCTCAGCCTGTCCTCACAGGAGAGGTGTTCCATCCCTCTGATCATTTTTGTGGCCCTCCTCTGGACCCGCTCCAACAGCTCCATGTCTTTCCTGTGCTGAGGGCTCCAGAGCTGGACGCAGGACTCCAGGTGGGATTTCCCTCCATTCTCTATTGTGCTGGGTTTGTCTGGGATAGAGTTAGTCTTCTTCCTAGATGCTAATATGAGACTATGTTTTGGATTTGTGCTGAAAACAGTGTTGATAATACAGGGATGTTTTCGCTATTGTTGAGCAGTCAAGCTCAGAGTCAAGGCCTTTTCTGTTTCTCATCCCACCTGTGAGAAGGCTGAGGGTGCACAAGAACTTGGGAGGGGACACAGCCAGGACAGCTGACCCAGGCTGGCCAAAGGGATATTCCATACTGTACAACATCATGCTCCGTATATAAACTGGGGGGAAGAAGAAGGAAGGAGTGGGGGGACATTCGGAGTGATGGCGTCTGTCTTCACATGTAACCATTATGCGTGATGGAGCCCTGCTTCCCTGGCCATGGCTGAACACCTGCCTGCCCATGGGGAGTGGTGAATGAATCCTTTGCTTTGCTCTGCTTCTGTGTGTGGCTTTTTCTTTACCTATTAAACTGTCTTTATCTCAAACCATGAGTTTTCTCACTTTTACTCTCCCAGTTGTCTCCCCCGTCCCACCGTGAAGGGAGTGAGCGAGCGGCTGCCTGGTGCTTAGTTGCCAGCCAGGGTTAAACCACAACAACTATCCTTTATTAAATGCAAATACACTCCTAAAGCCCACTTAATCCTTTCCCAACTGTTCATTAAACAGCCTACAGATCAGAAAGCCTCTATTCCAGTGCCACCTCCAAAAGCCTACTCTGTTTTCGTCTGAAACACAATCCTCGTTAAGGAGAATTGGCACACACAGGGTTTTCCACCTGTGCTCTAGTTCCTTGTAGTCACTTTTGGTCTACCATGGTCATTCCTGAGAGTACTATTAATACCATGGAGATGAGCAGCATGGGGTAGCAGTCGGTATTATTCCACTGGATGCCATGTCTGGTTGACGGGTATGTTCCTCTGTTGCTTTTAGGAAAAAGACAGCAATCACCACCACTGCTCTTTTGCATTTTTCTGGAAATGATGATGACTTGCTGAGCCTTTGGAGTGTGTGGCTCTTCCTAGACTGCCAGTGAGGTTGGCACTATACCTGCAACATGAATATTAGGGCCAGCACACAGCGTCAGTAGGAGTCAGGTTCAAAATAAACAAAAAGAGGTGCAGTGGTGGAGGAAAAGGGCTGAGTTCCTTGCCAAAAAACACTGTGTACAAGAGATGTTTACATGACTGGACAAATAGCAGAAAAAGAGAGATCAGCTGGGTACTAGACGTGTTTACAGAACAGAATCATTTCAATAGTACATAACTCTTCCCGCAGTGGAGTCTGTAGACTGCTAGGCACACATAAGTCCCTGCATTCCCCTCCAGGGATCAGGAGTGGCTTGTTGTCAGTTCTGTGTTCCCTTAACAGTATTCCAGTTGTCTCTGGAAAACCTCATGTTTTTTTCGTGAGCTGTTGGAATAAAGCTTTTCTGCCTTCAGTAATACAAAGATCTTTGCTTTGTCTTATTGCTTTTTGTCTTGATGCCATGTGTCTGCAGCAATCCTGGGGGATTTTGCATTTTACTTTTCCCATTATTGGAAAAAAAAAGCATATCTATACTAGGTATTTTGCTATCTGATAGCAGCTGTGCCTTTCAGAAGCCCCCAGCACAACAGGACACTCTTCAGCCTGACATGACACTAGACAACCCCCCCTTTGCTTTCCCTGAGATGGTGCAAATCTGCCACAAAGCCAGAGGCTTTCTGTGTGTTGCTGCACCTATGATCTACGAAGCATCTTGGAATACTGTGGCAGGGGATTATGCAGTTCTGCGTGTCGATATAATTAGGTGAGATAAAGCTGAAACTGGGAGGTCAGCGTTCTGAGATGTCCTTGTTTTTGCAAGCTTAAGTAATTTATCCTGTTATGTTCACAGGGTTTTCTGAGATAAAGTCTCTCTAAAACACAGATAGCAAGTCCTTTGCTATGTAACACTTAAGCTGTATCTTCTTTTCATAAAGAACCTAGAGTCATATTGTAAACCTGCAAGATGAAGTTCAAGCAGTTGTACTTGTCATCAAAAGCCTGAGGTGAAAATACGGCTTTGCATTGTACATTTTATATATCTTATTTTAAAGAGAGAATTTTCATAGCTGTAGAATATGAGATGGCAAACAGGTTTTATAGGTGACTGCAAGCAGGTGCAAAGCCGAGACATTTGCAGAAGTTGCTTATTACAGATATAATCCAGGCTGTGAATAGCTGCTGTACCAGACAAAGGCTGATTCAAGGCACTGGCACATACAGGAGGAAGAGCAAAAGAAGACACCTCCTTGCCATGTGATTGCTTCAAAGCTTATGCTGCTGTTTTCTTCAACCTGCGGTGCCTGCTGCTTTGTTGATGGATTGGTTTTAAATGAAATGTTGTTTTGCCATAAGCTTAACGAGTGAATGTTGGTGGATGAGTCGAAGGTGGGCATTTAATTTCAAGAGCTAAACTGAGCAGAAAATCCATGAGACAACAGACAAAACCATAGCGTTAAGGTCCAGATTAAAATGTACTCTCTATTGGATAGTGTTTAGGGCTTTAGCCTTTGGCTTGTATATCCAGCATATCATCAATAGCAAGGCAGACAGAAGGGCCCTTAGGAAGAGAATTGTCCAGGTAGGGTTTTTTTAGGTTCTGGAAGGAAAAAAAGTTGTGCTAATAGCATTCAAGGAGACAATTTTCTGGCAAGAGGACTCAGTTCACCTCTTCCTTTTAAGAGCAGGAGAGACAGCTACCATTTCAAGTCTGGCAAGAAAGAACAAAGCATGTGAAGTTCATGACACGATGCTGAGAAAAGGCTCCATCTTCCCTTTAATTCTAGATTTAGGTAGCACACTGTTTCCTCTAATCATTTGCAAATGTTCAGATTCATCTGCCCACATCTGAGCTAGTCCCCTCAGGCTCTCTTTCTAGTCAAAGGAGGGAATAGGCATGGCTGCAGACTGGTTTCTCTCTTACCCAATGTACGCAGTCAAGAGAGTTCAAATTGGCTTGTTCTCTATAGAAGGAGAGCCAGGGCGAGTGATAAAGAAAAGCCAAGATGAATGATAATCTCTGTCGGGGATTTTTACATCAGCAACATCTGAAGTTAGGTGAGATGAATCCTGCATAAGAGATTGTGTTTTGTTCCAGGTAAAAAAGAGCTTTCCTTTCACTTTTGTTATTAGCAAGAGCCGTTTGTATAAAATGCCATTTTGCTCTCCATTATAGCTGGATTGTGTGCAGGGACCCTAGAATTCAGTGGCAGTGCCCTCCTGCAGCCTTCAGTCTGATGTTGCTAACAATAAGCATCTTCTTCCGTGCATGACATCTCCCAGGGAAGCATAGAGAAGTGTCATATCACAGACTTCTGGGCCTCATTTTTATATAATTAACTGGTTTGCCACCTGAAATGTTGTAATTAAGCTTTCATGTGTAAAGCAGGAGCATATGCCACTGTCAAATGAATGTGAATGAGACAAGTCAGCATTTCATGTTAATTCAACTTTACCATGATTAACTTTCTTCTACTTGATAGTGGTGACCATACACACAAACTATTGGTAGTGACTATTGCTTGCAAAGAAACTTGACAGGTTTCTCAGTAAGGTTATGTACTGCACCTTGCACTAACAACTTGACATATGTGAAAGGTAGGAGTTAGTTTTGTCCAGCATGACTAATCTCAGGGATACAGAGAACATTTCACTTGGAGTTTTCTTACTCCAAGTCAGTAACGTACATCTGAGTTAGCGTTGGATGGACAGAAGATATGTGCTAACAAACTTTGTTTTTATAAGAATGCTAGAGTGTGCATTTCAAGTTCACAAAGTATCTGACCATAATAGTACCCTACGAGGGATCATGGCATGGGCTGAGACATTGGCCCATGATCACCCATACTATATAATTGTTAAAACCCTGAAACAAGTTTGACCCATGCCAACGTGCCCATGGACAGTTTGTGGGGTGATACAACAGGCACCATGGAGATCACGTGTCTTGAGACATGGCCCTCAAAACTGCTTGCCTATTGCTTTGTCCCTCAGTTGATTCAGCCAGTAACTGAAATGCTGCCTTGTAGACCATATGTCTTCTGCTGAGGGGACTTAGTGGCTGTGGCTCATTTAAGGAAAACGAGAACTGTACACAAGACCCATCCTGACCCTTGCTTGACATGTTTCTGCAAGACAGGGATGGAGAGCACAATAAACCCCCTATAATCCAGCAGGAAACTGGTCCAGTTAAGGACCTGCTATGCCACCTGGATACCCACAAGTCCATGGGGCCTAATGGGATCCACCCGAGAGTACTGAGGGAGCTGATGGAGGAGCTTGCCAAATCACTCTCCTTCATTTATCAGCAGTCCTGGTTAAACAAGGGATGTCCCAGAAGACTGGAGGCTTGCCAACGTGATGCTCATCTACAAGAAGGCCGGAAGGAGGATCCTGGGAACTACAGGCCTGTCAGCCTGACCTCCGTACCGGCGAAGATCATGGAGTGGTTCGTCTTGAGAGTGCTCACAGGGCATGTGTAGGACAACCAAGGGATCAGGCCCAGCCAGCATGGGTTCATGAAAGGCAGGTCCTGCTTGACCAACCTGATTTCCTTCTATGACCAGGTGACCCGCCTAGTGGATAAAGGAAAGGCTGTGGATGTTGTCTACCCGGACTTCAGTAAAGCCTTTGACAACATCTCCCTCAGCATTCTCCTGGAGAAACTGGCGGCTCGTGGCTTAGACAGGTTTACTCTTCGCTGGGTGAGGAACTGGCTGGATGGCCGAGCCCAGAGAGTTGTGGTGAATGACGTTAAATCCAGCTGGTGGCCGGTCACAAGCGGTGTTCCTCAGGGCTCGGTTCTGGGGATGCTCTTGTTCAATATCTTTATTGACGACCTGGA
>NW_010539987.1:10846-24825 GCF_000687285.1 Phaethon lepturus | reverse complement strand
AGCGGGGGGTGCCGGAGACGGGGGCGTGCGCCGGGCCCTTTGGGGCTGCTCCCCGGCACTATCCGGCTGCTTCTTGCCTCCCTCCTCGCTGCTTCAGTGGTCCGGGAGGCTGCAGGGGCTGTAAAGAGGGGAAATGGTGCCAGTGCCTAGATGCAGAGTCCTTTCAGAGGGACAGTAGGGAGCGGAAATACAGAGAAATGCTCCTTCCCCTGCTTTCGGCACCATAAAATTGTTATCGCGCCCAGGAGCCCAAAGCTGAGGGGCCCGTTTAAACCTGGGGTGTCTGAAGGAATGTCTGTGAGGTGTTGGGGCTTGGTGTGGGGAGACAAGAGAGCTGGAGCTCTGCCCTGCATGCTGCAGGTTGCTTTCTGGAGCTCTGCTCAGCATGGTGGAGGTTGCTCCCTCTGCTGCATTTTTATCAGAGGTGGAAATTACAATTTTCTTTTATTCATCTCTAGTGAGGACCAGGATGAGCTGCATTACCAGGACACGGACTCGGATGTGCCGGAGCAGCGGGACGGCAGGTGCAAAGTCAAGTGGACACAAGAAGAGGTGAGTGAGAGCCTGGCACTTGCTGAGCTCGGCTGTTTTGGGGTAGGCCTCTGACATGGCACCTGGGGCTTGGGTGCCTCCACGCCAGTCCTCACCTGCTGGCTACCACACCACCTCCTGCTGTCTTGCTACTGGAGAAGACCATGTGTCTTTTGCTGATGTGAGCTGAGGCCTCAATGAGGCTAGGAGGTTCAGGGCAGTTTGGAGTGTAGCCTGGAGAGCAAGAGCTCCAACCACTTACGTCCTAGTATGTGAGCGCTGAGCAAGGTATCTGCTGCCTGCAGCGCTCTTGTGAGCAGAGAGGGGTTCCAGGGGATGGCTGAGGCCTCCAGCAAACTGAATTGTGCAGTGGAAATGTCCTCCCTTTTCTCTATTGAAAGCAGGGAGCATTGAGACTGGGTCATGGCTTAGCCATCTTGGCTGAAAGCCTGAAATTAGTTGGCATATTCTCTTCCCTCCTCCCTGTTCCTCCATCGTCTTTGTCCTGTGTGAAAACTACAAGATGTCCTGTCTGCACTGGGATCTGAACACCAAGGAAGGTGGTTTTTCTACAGGGATCAAAGCTTCAGGCTCATGTTGGGCAGGGAATTATTTCATGCCTCTTCCCAGCCAGAGCACCAAGGACACCTATAGCAGACTTTTTGTGAGCTATAAGAGTTGGCACACCTGCAGTATAGTGGTGTTCATGAAAGAAATGCCTGTAGAGCCCTGTAGCACTGAAAGGCAGTAGACCACTGGGCTAGTGGTGATACATTTAAACTAGTCAGCTTTCTTGGTCAGGCGAAAGCAGTGTCTGAGCTTGGAGATGGACTGACTGGTCAGAGGTGCACTGGGGCTGGATAAGCAGGAGGCCTTGGCCACAGGGTTTGAACTAGACTGTGCTAGAACAGAGCTGAGCTCTTGTTTTGTACTCACTGTATGAGCTCAGCCCAGAACCAAACAGTCTGTTCCAGTTGGGCTCCACATACTGGAGCGCTGCTAAAGGATGGTGTGAGCTACCTTCCTCCCCTGAAAGCAGAATGCCAAAGAAACCTTCACAGTTCAAAACACCTAGCTTGTTCTCTGATGCTGTCAGCCCAGGGGTGCCTGTGGCATGTGTTGCCTCAGTGTATGTGAAAGTGGATGTCTTTGTTCTTTGCAGGATGAGCAGCTGAAGATGTTAGTAAGACATTACGGGCAGAATGACTGGAAGTTCCTGGCCAGTCACTTTCCTGTAAGTGACCCCTTGCTCAGTTGGGAATCGTAGTGTTTGCATGTTGCTGCTTGTTCTCCGTGCACTGGTTCTCTGTGTCTGTGCAGCACCTTGCACAGTGGGAATTGGTTCTGTGACTGCAGCTCCAGGCTGTGAAACAGTGCTCCTTCAGTGCAGGGAGACATCCTTCTTGTATAGAGGACTTTCAAGGGCAAGTCTTTTGGGGCTGGGATGAGAAATTGAGCTTCCTATCCCTGTCTTCCGTGTTCAGTGCCCTAGTCATAGTCTGTATTCTACATGTGCAGGTTTTTCGTGGGACAGCTGGTGAGGGGGGACGAGACACTGCTGTTGGTCTAGGGGCTTTTGGAGCCTCTGGTCTAACACATGGCTACTCTCATTCCTTTTCCTAGAACCGCAGTGATCAACAGTGTCAGTACCGGTGGCTGAGAGTGTTGAATCCAGACTTGGTAAAGGGCCCTTGGACCAAAGAGGAGGACCAAAAGGTGAGTTGAGGCAGGAGAGGATCTAAGCGTTGGACTGTCTTTCTGCAGAGAGGATGGAGGTGTCAGACCCTCGGGTCTTTTCGTCTAAACTTTGGGTAATTGTTTCCAATGGTGGATACCCATGAGAGCAGCAATCTGACCTGTTCTGAGCAGGCTCATGCAGCCATGGTCATGACAAGCAGAAGCAGGTCTAGGTCTCTCTAGCTAAACACCTCCTCCCTTTCACACAGTACTGCTACAGTAGGCTGCCAGGGGAGGAGAGCAGAAAAGGGAATTAATTCGTCTGCCTGCTGGCACATCTCCACCTGACCTGGCGATGTTGACCTAAGAAATTTAGAACTGGCATTTCCTGTACCACAGTAGACAGCCTAAAGTGGATGTCTGAGGTCAGCTACGTGTATCATGGCTTCTGCAAGCCTGTTTCCAGAGTGAGCTGGGAGAGACCAGCTCAGACTCATCATCTTGACGTAGTTAAGAAAAGCTGGAGTGAATTCCAACTTCTACAAAGGTTTTGTGCTGCAAATTTTTTTTCTGATCTGTCAGATTACCTGTAACACTTCTGCTCACCCATTTCTTTGCCTTTTGGTCCCATTACAGGCTGTTACGGTCCTTTTGCCTCCCATCTGTGTGTTGTGTCAAGCACATCTTAAAGAAGCTTATCATTATGTCCTTCTGCCTTTCTACAGCAGAGCAATAGTTGCCTGCTTTCCCTGTCCCTTTGCATGTCCTGACTCTGCCAGCCTACCCAGCCATGATGCTCACTGGCCAGGCTAGGCTCCAGCTTTCTCCTGACACTGTGCTTTGCTTTGCCCTGCAAGCCCTCCAGCTCCTTGGCCTGTGCTTCAGTTTGGTGTCTTTGGTCCATTTGTCTGTGCTTGATAGTCAAGAGTCTGCAGTAGAGACATTTGTTATGGGCCAAGAGCACTGTGAGCATCGCCTGGCTACCTGCACCTTTCAGCTGAGTGCAGCTGGCCAAGGTGGAAATACTCTTTGAGAACCCTTCAGCCTCCTCCCTAAGATTTTTGGCAGGCTGAACATTGCAGGCATTAAATTGTTTTGTCCTGACTGTGCTATGGACATATCACAGGGGCTCAGAACGGATTCCATGCGCAGAAGCATTTGCAGTGAGCCTCAGGCAGAAGTGACAAAGCCCTGGGTGAAGGGGAAGTGGCCAAGTGCATGGCTCTTAAGTGAATATGGCTTGTTTATGCTTTGGAGCTCTCGCTGTGTGTCCTGATGCTAACAGGGCATGGAGCTGCAGGCCCTGGCACATCCTTGTGTGTACCACACACTGTTAAAGGGAGGCCTGTGCCTGTCTCCCAGCGGGCAGAGCTGATGGGGACTGTTGTCATTTGTCCAGGTTCTCAGTAGGAGGAAGGGCAGAGGAGCCTTGGAGCATGTGGGAATTGGCCCTTGCTCAGAAATAGGCATGCATTTCTAAATCTGGACCCTTCTTGGTGCACCTGCCAGTCTCCACCCCATCGTCTGTGAGCGGTCGTCTGCATTCGCAGGTTCCATGTGGCAGAATGTCTGCATGGAAACAGCCTCTTTCAGAAATATGGCTGAATCATTGCTCTCTGAAATATTGGTACACCTGATTCAGTGCTGGATCCCTCCAGCTTTTTCTCCTAAGGGGCCTTCCTCTTATCTGCCTTTACCTGGTCCCAAGAGAGGTGAAGAGCAAAGTCTGAAGATGACTGTATTGACCTTCCCCTCCTTTATTCCATTTCCTTATTTCCCTCCCACTCTCTTCAAAGGTAATTGAACTGGTTAAAAAGTATGGCACCAAACAATGGACCCTGATAGCCAAGCACCTGAAAGGGCGGTTAGGGAAGCAGTGCCGGGAGCGCTGGCATAACCACCTGAACCCTGAGGTGAAGAAGTCCTCGTGGACAGAGGAGGAGGATCGCATCATTTTTGAGGCCCACAAGGTCCTGGGGAATCGTTGGGCAGAGATTGCCAAGCTTCTGCCTGGGAGGTAGGACCTCTTTGCTCACTGGTGCCTTCACAGCTGGGTGACCCATGGAGATCCATGTGATGGGCTCACAGGGTGGGGCTGGAGAGCATGCAGGAGCTGTTAGCTGTGCTTTGAAGCTGCTCTAAATGGTGATTTCTGTTTCCTTGTGCTTTCTCTGCAGGACTGACAATGCTGTGAAAAATCACTGGAACTCCACCATCAAGCGGAAGGTGGACACAGGAGGCTTCCTCAATGAAACTAAGGAGTCCACGTCACTGTATGTGCTCGTGGAGGTGGATGACAAGGAGAGCCAAAGTCGAACGAGAGCTGAGAGCCAGGTACCGCACCAGCACATTTGCAGCAGGGTCAGTCCCTTGCTCTGCTAATGCATATCAGAGCTGGTGATCCACCCTTCTGCTGCCCCTCACACTGCCTTTGCCACAGCCTGGTGTCTGCATAGGCAGTCTGTGCCTTCCCCCAGCCTTCTCCAAGACACTGACTCTTGGGAGATTTTTCCCTCCAGATGTGAGCCCAAGTGTGTTATTCAGGTGGAGGACAGCAGTCTGCTAGTGCTGTTACCTTGCCAATCCGAGCATCAGGTCTGTCTTGGAGACCAAAGATTTTTTTTTTTTTTGGCTCTGTTGTGCTGTTGCTGGTAGGAGAAGGAGACTGCTTCAGATAGTGTGGCGGGCATGGTGAAGAGGTATAGTCTTCCTTTCCTCTAAAAAAGGAAGCAGGGGAAGTACAAATTTTTTTTCATGAAGAAAGCATGTAGTTCTCAAAGGCAGGCTCTTGGAAAGTAGGAAATGCAGAACTAGTGCTACCTGCGTAGCCTTTGTTCAACTTTCTCCTGGGATATTGTTAAGTGAAATCTTCAATTAAACAGTCCTGTGCTGCTTGTGTTGTATGGACTCCTGCTCAGATGGTGTATGGGACAGAGCAGTGAGGGAGAACGGGGATGTGAAACAAACTGAATGGCGGGTGGGAGAGCAGGTGGAGCTGAATGTGTCCAGGGACCCTTGCTTTTTGTCCCAGGACTTGACGTTGTTCCCTTGGTTTCTACTAACGGCTGGACTTTCTTTGTTGTATGTGCATAGACTGTCCTGCCAAACTGGTCAGTCGATATCTCTGAAATAAAGGAAGAGGATGTCAGTGATGAGGAAGTGACGGGTGTGCAGGAATTACCCTCGGAGCTGCCAGCTGCCCAACTGGCAGAGCATAATGCTGAGGGGACCCCAGATGATGCAGTGCCTGAGGATGCCTCTTCATTTGTCGCGTCACCGTACAAATGGGTCGTTGAAGCTGCCAACTATTTGTACCCAGCATCTGTGCCAGCCTTCAGTGAAGCTCTGGACATGATTGAATCTGTAAGTAACAGACCCTTGCTCTTCCAGCTAATGTAGGGAGGCTGATCACCACTCTTTTCCCTTGACTGAGCTTACTGGGGTCCCCTTGTTCTCTCTTCCAGGGCTGGATCAGGCCTTTCCAGCTCTGTGAGTGTTGCTCTGGGCCTGCAAATTCCCCTAGGGGGATGTCACTGTGAATGGGCTCTGCTGGTGTGGGAGGCTGTAGGTGCTGGCAGACCTGATTTCAAGCTCTCCTTTATCAGCCAGGGTGTCCCCAGCTCTCCCTTTCTTAAGGGTTTAGGCCCATGCTCATGGGCTTTCCTTTCCCTCCTGTACTGGATGGGACAGCACAGACTGGGAATAGGCTGGGCCCACTTGTAGTATTCAGGATAGACCCCTTCACACTGGGATGACGCCACCATTTGCTTTCAGTGGAGGTAACTTCACTGAAGCTAGTAATTTGGGCCAGTCAAGCAGCGCTGAGGTCCCCAGGGTGATGGAGGCATGCCAGGGTGATGGAGGTGGGCTAGAATCAAAAGGGCACTTTGCTGCCATCGGTGGGAAGTGTCACTGCAGCTCCCAGCCTGCCCGAGGAGCTTATGAGCTGATTGTCCATGAAGGATCCACTTTGCATGTGTATAGGAGGACAGAGAGTCTGTGCCCAGGGCTTAACAGCCCATCTGTGGGTCCTTAGGGGCCTGCTTGTGTGGTACTTTGGGTGTTGGTGGGGTTGAGCTGTGAAGCAGCTGATCTCTGAACTAGTCTGGTTATTTTTAGTCTGCTTCCAGCAGTGCGTGTTACAGCAGAGCCTTGTGTCCAGCTGTACTGGTGTGCCCAAGACTGTGGTTTGGTGTTGAGTGACAGTCACTTCACTCAGCCCTGGTCCCCAGCTGCTTTTTTTTTGTCCCCTCTGTGTGGGGGTGCAGCTGTTTATGCAGCTGCACTGTGAACTGAACTGGGAAACCAACCTTGCATAAATAGAAAAATCTGCCCGATGCACAAGCAGCAGCATTCAACTGGGTCAGTTCCCTGGTCGGGCTCTCAGCTGTGCTGGCAGCAGAGGGGAGGAGGGCTTGAGCACTCCTCTAGCCAGGCTTCTTGCAAAAGCCTGTGCAATCTCACACACCCATTTATTTCACCTCCCAGTTCATCTCTGCCTCTGTACCAGTCAGCTGTTCAGCTTTCCTTCCTGGGCTGCTTCTGATGGTTTCGCTTCCGTGTAGGACCCTGATGGGTGGTGTGATCTCACCCAGTTTGACCTGCCTGAGGAACCCTCTGCTGGCAGCAGTAGTAGCAGCAACAGCCCCGTGAGGCAAACCCCCAGCAAGCCAACACCATCCCTGCCCAATGTGACCGAGTACCGCCTGGACGGGCACACCATCTCTGACCTGAGCAAGAGCAGCAAGGGGGAGCTCATCCCCATCTCTCCACAGGCAGAGGTGAGCTTTGGCACACCTCCCTCTGTGCTGAAGAGGCAGAAGAAGAGGAAGATCTCCCTTTCCCCCGTCACGGAGAACGCCACCAGCACAAGCCTTTCCTTCCTTGACTCATGCAACAGCATGACGCCCAAGGGCACCCCTGTCAAGACACTGCCCTTCTCTCCATCTCAGGTACAGAGCAATGGCAGAGCACAGCCTGTGCTCCTCTGCTTGAGCTTGGTTGTGAGCTATTAAGCGTGTTACTGCTCTATCTGCTTGCTTTAATGCCATGTGTTCCCATCAGCGCTGCCAGCTTTGTGTTTCACCTCCCTTGAATGAGGCAGTGCCAGCGCACAGGGTGTGTCCCTTGGCTAAAGCAAGGTGCAGAGTTGGGTTCTGGCACTGCTCGTCTTCAGTGCTGCTCTTCCGGTGGGAGCAGCAGCCTGTGTCTTGCCTCTGGGAGTGCTTGCAGTGTTGGTGAGGGCCAGCTACCCTGTGTGATGGGCAGTGCATATTAGGAAGGAGCCCCACTGTGCAGATCTACATGCCTGCCCCAGGATTGCTGGAGAGCACAGTGGTGCTTCTGTCCCCAGGGAATTGCTGCCCCAGCTGTGGGTAGCGGAGTGGCAACAGTGACAAGTGGCTTTCCCTGTTTGTTTCCAGTTCAGTCATGCAGGCAGGCTCAGCAGCACATGCCTTGCGCTGATCTCTGAGTTTGTGCTTAGGAAAATGCTCCTGGATTTGTCTGAATTGCGAAAGGGACTCAGGATCAGTTTGTCATTTTCTCACATATTAGGCTGAAGGTGGCTCAATGCAAAATCTACTAACTTGTACGCTGCTGTGTTACATGGACTCCCCTCACGTTTGCCAACCTGAGGTCAGAATAGACCTTTGGTGGGCTGACATTAGCCCTCCTTCACCATTTTGCTTGGCTTTATCTGGACCGGTGCAAGGAGAGACTTCTCTCCCACCCTGTAGCTGTTTGTAGTCATATCAGTTCATCCCTTATGGGAATTGAATAACCTTTATAGGTGTGAGGCACCTTCTGGCAACCTTCATGTATGTGTCTGTGTACAGGACTGTATAAGTCTGTAAGTCATCCTGGGAGATGACTTACTGGGAGAGATCCCTCTTGTGCCACTTGGTATGGCGGGATTGTCCTTACTTCAGATTTTCCCCCATATTTAGGAATAAAAAAAGACTTGTGATACTATGCTGGGATGCCTGAGATTGAGTGTCTTCCCTTTCTTTCCTGTGCTGTGCAGTTCTTAAACTTTTGGACCAAACAGGATACACTAGAACTGGAGAACCCCTCTCTGACCTCCACGCCTGTGTGCAGTCAGAAGGTGATTGTCACCACCCCTCTGCACAGGGACAAGACCCCTCTGCTGCAGAAGAACTCTGCGTAAGTCCTTTCCTCCTCCCCTGTCCCCACCTGAGCAGCATCCTTTTCCACACAGGAGTCTGGTCCAGTGCAAGCATACTTCCCCCAATACTTGTACTGGCACTGCTGAGAGAGGGGCAGGGCAAGCCAGGGATTTCCTTCAGTCAGTGTTTCCCCCCAAAGACAGCTCCTCCCTGAGCTGTGGCGAATCAGTGTCCAGGCTGATTGGGGTTGCAGCCAGGTGACCACCGTTGTGCTCGGTTGCTGGGTGGGCTGTTGCCTTTGGGAAATGTTGCTGTGCTGTGAGCCCTGTGCTGGCAGGGAAGGGATTTCATTTCTTGAACAAGAGCTGTTCAGATCCCTCCGTTTAGCTCTGCATGCTCTGCTTTGCCTGACCTGAGGGGTAGTCCAGGGTGACTGTACCAGGCAGGTGAGAAGAGCTGGTCTGCACAGGGAGTGTTCTGCTGGTGGGCAGAAGCAGCAGCACAGTGTTTGGGGGTGCTGGCTGTGCTAGCAAAACCGCTCTGTTGGTGTGGTCCAGAGCAGCTCCCCTGTCCAGGCAGCGTGAGCTGGCTTGGCTGCTCTAAGTCCATTTGCACCCAGGACTTCTGCTGTTCCAGATGTTACTGTCACAAGCACAGGCTGGGCCTGAGCAGATCTGCCAGCAGAAGCATTGCAGAGTAGGGCTGGCCTGCAGAGCTGCATGTTGCCTGTGTCAGGGTGCTGTACTGCTTTCTGACAAGGGTGCTTGGTAGCTGGCACGGCGGAGCAGCATAGCTGTCATGCCTGAAGGATGTTTTCCCTGCTAAAGGCTCTTCCATGCCTGTTTGCCCTGCTTGCAGCCCAGGAACAGTCCAGCCAGGCAGGTCTGCTGCTGCCATGTGAGACTCTGGTGGTGGCTCGTGTAATGAGGGGGATTGAAAGGATGGGGGTTGCTTTGTGTGGGTTACAGCATGTCTGATCCTTTGTCTTTCCCACTGCTGCCAGGTTTGTCACACCAGACCAGAAGTATGTGGTGGACAACACTCCTCACACCCCCACACCTTTCAAAAATGCCCTGGAGAAATATGGACCAATTAGGCCGCTGGTAAGTGGGCAGGTCTGCTGCTTGCCGATGGCAGAGATGTACTGAATGCAAACGGGACCTGGGGTAGGCTGCAGTGGAGCTGTGAGCGCGCCATTATCTGTGCCACAGCAAGGTATGGTCTGGTAATGCCAGGCTGAGATGGAAGGGATGAAGGGGACCTTGTCATGGTGAATATGTCATGGTAAGTAGCCACAGGACTTTTAGCTCCTCTGTAAACCAGCTAAAAATGCCAGAAACAACCCTTGAATCAGTCTGCAGTGCTTGGCTACAGATGACTTTGAGGAAAAGCAAGGGAATAATCTATCTAGGCATTTTGAGGAACTGGGTCTCTAAATGTGGGTGTTGTGGGGGTGGCAGTTTCCAGTATCTGGAAATATACGCCTTCTGTGCGTACTGATCTCTTGATGGCATATTTGGGGTTCAGCTAATAAGAGTCCCTCACGCCTGGAGATCCTGTAAATCTGTCAGGCTAGCAGAAATCTTGTCATGTATTTTCCAGCTGGGAAGTAAAATAAGTCGTCTATGTGTTTGTTCCCTCCCTGTGGGCTCCCCTGACCCTGTTATCCTTTGAGGGAAATTCTTGTGAGACTACCCACCACACAAATCTTGACTCTTGTGCTCTCTGCCTTTTCACACCAGCCCCAGACTCCTCACCTGGAAGAAGACTTGAAAGAGGTGCTTCGAAGTGAAGCTGGCATTGAACTTATCATAGAGGATGATGTGAAGCCTGAGAAACAGAAGAGGAAACAAGGGGTGAGCTGATTTTGCATCTAGTACCTGCTGCTGAGCTGCCCTGTGCTGTTAAGGGGTGTTTTGCCTGGTTTTGTTCATCCTACTGTTGATGACAACAAGTTTTTGGCCTGTGGGTTGCTGTCTTTTAATCAGCAAGAAGTGCCTGAGGTTAAGACCTGCTTAAAATACTGCCAGCTGTGTCCTGGTTTGTGCTGAACTCGGGCTATGATAGGAGATGCTGTGTCCCTAACCTACAACAGAGACCCATGGCACACTTGGAGCATCTGTGGCAAGTTGGGCTCCCAGAAGGCTGTGGGCTGGTATGCAAAGTCTGTTGGCTCAGTTCCCTGGTGACCTTCCTTTCCTACTGAAAGGGGCTTCCTCTTCTAAATCAGTGGCTCTTGGTGCCAGGAGGAGAGCACTGGAAGCTGCTGTGCCCTGTGGTGGGCAAGGCTGCAGCACGCCTTATTCCCGAGGTGCTGGTACAATGCAGACCTGGGGTGACGTGGGCCTGGTGTGCACCCTGGGCCCTTAAGATGGCGGTTTGCCAGGTTGATTCTTTTTGACACTTGTTTTTCTATGTCCCCTAGTTGCGCAGGAGTCCCATCAAGAAGGTCCGGAAGTCTCTGGCCCTGGATATTGTGGATGAAGATATGACCCAAAATATGCCTGCCCTCCCCAAGACTGTCTGTTTCAAAAGAGCCCAGGTGAGGGGTACAGTGCTCAGAGCAGCGACAGAGCTGGCTTCTGCTCCTGAGAAACCCTGTGCAAGGCAGCGGTGGGAGCTTTGCCGCCTGCAGCTGCTTTTGGACAGTACATGTGAATGTGGAAGGGCTGAATTTGTTAGCTGGCCTCTTGTCCAGGCCATGTCTTAGCACTTTTAGGGCAAATTAACTTGTTTCCGTATACATTTCTTTTTCTTATCTTTGCAGCCTGTGAATTTTCTGTCAAGGTCCTTGAATCTTTCCTCCTCGAGCAGGAAGAATGACAGTGGTTTGCTCAACAGAGCCTTTGTGCAAGTGCAGCCAGAGAAGATGTCCTACAGGAAAATGCCAAGCCATTTCAGACCACCAGCACCGGTAAGCCCTGTAGCCACTGCCTTCCCAGTCAGGGGGTTAGCTGGTGATGCAGCCCTTGACCCTCCTGGGGAGGAGGAGCGAGGGGATGAAGCTCTGCACACTTCTGCATGGGCATCCTTGTGCTGTCAGGGCTGTCTTTGCCACCCAGGCTTGGAGATTCTGAGCCAGCACTGTTACGCTACAGCTCCCTCCTGTCTCTTTGCAAATCTGCCCTTCTGCTGGGGCTCAGGGATCAGCCCTGCAGCTGATCAGAGCTCTGGCCTGCTTGTTTGGCCCCAGATTTTCTCATGGGAATCCACATCCTGTCCTAAATCTGTCAGGGAATTTGGAGGACTGACCCAGCAGTGAAGTAAACTTCCCTTCTTTCAGCAAGCACTCCTTGAGTGGGCAACAGTAGGCTTGTCTCTTTTGCTTCTCTGTGCATAGCAAGTCTGTAGAGCTGTATAAATGCTGAACAAAAGGTATTTCCCATCTCTTATTTTTAGAGTGTTTCTAGGTTGTGATGAAGGCTGTGTGCCATAGGCAGCATAGGCTGGCTTTATCCTGCTGTCTACCTGAAGCCATGGCAGTACAGAACTCCAACTGACAGTGTACCACCTTTGTAGCTCGTGCTGAGGCTGGTGGTGTTACACCTACCCTGAGCCTCAGCTTTACACTGTGGAGCACATCTGGGCTCTGCTGGAGTCACAGGAGCCTACAAATGCACTCTGGGGCATAAATGGTTTCTTGTGCTCTCCTTAATAGAAGGAGATGGGTGGGAATAGAATGGTTTGGGTGGGAAGGGACCTTTCAAGGCCATCTGGTTCACCCCCCCTGCCATGAGCAGGGCGATCTTCAACTAGATCAGGTTGCTCAGGGCCCTGATCTGGAATGTTTTCAGGGATGAGGCATCTACCACCTCTCTGGGCAACCTGGGCCAGTGCTTCACCACCCTCATTGGGAAAGATTTCTTCCTTGTGTCTAGTTGAAATCTCCCCTCTTTAGTTTAAAACGATTATCCCTTGTCCTATTGCAACAGGTCCTGCTAAAAAGTCTGCCCCATCTTTATTATGGGCCACCTTTAAGACCTGGCAGCTGCACTAAGGTCTCCCCGGAGCCTTCTCTGCTCCAGGCTGAACCCCCCCCCAACTCTCTCAGCCTGTCCTCCCAGCAGAGCTGTTCCAGCCCTCGCCGCATTGCTGTGGCCTCCTCTGGCTCTGCTCCAGCATGTCCATGTCTCTCCTGTGCCGAGGGCTCCAGAGCTGGACGCAGCACTGCAGGGGGGTCTCCCCAGAGCGGGGCAGAGAGGCAGCATCCTCTGGTAGAATGTCCAGTCTAGACCTGGGGCTGAGCAACTCACCTAGGAACTGAACTGATTGGGAATAAACCCTGAAGCTGTTCTTGAATCCCTCCCATCCCTCTGGAATATCTCCAGCTCAAGGAGCCTTAGTGGGTTTGTGCTTTGGGTTTTTTGTCTCAAGCCAAGTAAGGGAAAGACTTGAAAGGGCACCTGGGCTGTCCTGAAATGGGGCACTGACCTGGGGAACTGCTGAATGTCACCCCCCTTTGCTAGCAATGACCATCCCGGCTGTGGTGAGTAACTGGCGGTGTGCAAGTTCCTCCTGGTTGCAAGATGGGTGCTCCTAACTCCAAAGTTTTTTTTTTTTTTCCCTTGGGTAGCAGATAGTTGTTAGTTTTACTTATTTTTGCAGCTTTTTAAAACAGGATGTTGACATTGTGCTTGTCCTCTCCCTTAACTGCAGTGTACACATGCTTTGTTTTCCCTCTGTAGATGACCAGGGCTTGGAAAGCGGTGGCCTGTGGTGGAACCAGAGACCAACTCTTCATGCAGGAGAAAGCTCGACAGTTTTTGGGCATGTTGAAACAGAGTCACACATCAAGGACCTTAATCTTATCATGAAGGATTGTTCTGCTTTTTTATTTTATTTTTTTAAATTTTTTTTTATAAGTGGAGGGGAGAGGGAACCACAGGAAAAAACACCGTCTGCCCAGGCCATAGTGTTTGGGGGTGGATTTTTTTTCCTTTTGTTCCCAGGTAGATCTGTATTGAAATAATTGGGCTAACTGCTGGCTAATGTATGGAACGCAAGTTTGGGGATCATTACAGAATGGCAAATGAGGGAGGGATGGAGAGCTAACGGCAAGACCTCTCTCTAAGACCTGGGTTCTGCAGAAGTAGCAGTACGCAGCGGTGTTCAGTGTGGGCAGTGGAGACCGGCCTCGCAGCCTGCCTGGGTTTCGTGCTGGCTGCTTTGCTACCTCGGGAACAGCTTTTGTGAAGGTTCCCTCATGTCTTGCGTCCCCTGGCTTTCCCTGAGGGGTGGGGTGGACCCCCTTGCTCTAGGAGGAGGGAGGATGTTGCGCACTCGTGGGACAGGGGCTTTGGGGTGACGCATGTTCGGAGCTGGCCCTTTGCTCCCTGCGGGGCTGCTTTGTGCTGCCATGCTGCAGGAGGGGAGTGGCGGGCGCCTCTCCCCAGGGCTGTGCTCCCCCTTCAAATAAACGATGGTGCTAACATCACCCTCTTGCTCCGACTCTGACTCTGCCCGGGGCCTTGCGACGCTCGGGAGTTTGGCAGCGCTGTGCCGGGGTGGCAAGATGTGGCAAAGCACCGGTTTTTGTATGGGATCTTTTCTTACCTGGTAAATTGCTGAATTCTTTTTAGCTTCTCAGTATGGGGGGAGAAGGGACAGTTCCCGCCTCCCACCCCGCCCCTCAGAGTGGTTCCT
>NW_010539987.1:3876-10734 GCF_000687285.1 Phaethon lepturus | reverse complement strand
AAGCTGCGCCCATGTGGCTGTTTCAGTGCACTAACAGTAGTACAGTGTCCCGTCTTGACATAGCCAAGGATGAGATGTGATTGTAGCGGCATATTGGCTGTCTGCAACTGGAAAGGTGCTGGAAAAACCAAAGAGCAACTCACCACTTAGACCAGCACATGAACAGCTCTTCAGGTGAGCTCTGTTTGGGGCTGTGCTGTGCCATCCTTTGTAAGCCCCCAAAGCCATTGTGGCAGATCAGCCTCTGGCTGGGTGGCAGCGCAGCGAAGGGGCAAATGAGAGGGTGCATTCAGCCCTGTGCCCCTTAACGGGGTCACTGTCTGCGGTCCCTTTGCAGGGTGGAAAAACAGCAGGGCTGTATAAATCTCATTTTTAGGTTGTGGCTTAGATTGGAAGTAGAGTCAAAAAATCCTTGCTGACAAACTTGTTAATAAAACCTTGGATCCTGGGAAACAAGGGAGTTTTCGAAACCCAGCTCATTTTTCATTTCTACAAGCTCTGGGCCAAAGTAAATCCATGAAGTAATTTTTATTTCTGTTTCTCGGTGCTGCAATGTTTGCTTTGGAAAGGGAGCTGGGACCACTTGTCTGAAAGCCTGGCTTTAGCTGCTTCAACACTCTTGTTATTTTAAGAGAAACCGTCATAAAATCATCCCTCTGCTCAGGCTTCAGTGGGCTCAGCTGTTCCTGCACTAAGTGACTTTACAAAACCAAGCCCAGACTTGCATTTCCTTCCTGGAGCAGATGTGAGCTGGGAGTCTGGAGCAGGCAGGGTCTGCTGGGGAAGAAAGCAGTTTGTGAGCCTGGCGTGGATCTTTGGGATCTGCCCCTAAATTAAAAGATTATGAGGCTGAGAAGTACTGACTGCTGCTCTGCTGCTGTAAATCCAGATAGCGCCGGGTGTCCTGCGTTGCAGAGTGCTCATTAAGAAAGATTGAGGGGCAGAAGACACTGAGGAAAATGAGTAAGGCCTGGCATGGTTAATAAGTAAAAAGGAAATAAGCTTGGTACCTGGAGAAGGGGGCTCCTCCTGGTGTGGATGTTACCAGCCTGGCTTGGCTGTCCTGGGGCTTGGGAACAGGCACTGCTCTGCAGGTGGGGGAAAAAAGGCCTGACTTGCTTTGTTTTTCTGCGAATTTGGATGTTCTGCTTTTATTTCCAGTAAAAACCTCACAGAGGTTGAAATTCCTGGTGGCTGTGGAGTTCCTGGGCTGGAGCTGGAGCCTCCAGGAGGGGTTTTGCTGGAGACTCCTCTCGGTCCGTGTCCCCGTCTGTGCCTGGACGGTTGTCCCTTTGAAACCTCCGCAGTAACACAGCCCCTTCAGGCTTCACAACCCTCATTCACAGAAACCTGGAAATTTAATTTAGCTTTAAACAAACGAGTGGGGTTGAAGAGTTCCAGGAGCCGCTGCCATGTGGGAGAGGAATCCCCTCCCCTGTCCTGGCTTGCTGGTTACTGCTTTATTTTAAACTTTGTATTTGCTTTTGGTATTTTGCGTTCCTCAACAGAGCAGATGACCCTTTATTTGGATCCAGACATGGAAAAAGAATTAATTTTTAGCAGAGGTGAGAGGGGAATAGTAGACCAGGAGCTCCTGGGTCGTGGCAGTGGCCAGACTGCAAGCGGGATGTTGCTTCCAGCTGGGACAAGCCCTGGAAAAGCAGGGAGTGCAAAAATACTGGGGTAAGGAGAGAAGAGGAAAAAAAAAAAAAGAGAGGACATGCAGGGCATTACTGGCAGGCTTCCTTCAGGATGGAGCTGGGTGGTGCCCAGGTGAGCCGTGGCAGGGCGGAGTGGTGGTGCTGAGCCTGCACAGCTCCGCAGCCTGGGAGCTGCTACGTGTCCCTCCGAGGGCTCTCGGCTGCTGGGCGTGTTCCTGCTGGTTGGAGGGATTTCGCAGCTTTTTTTATCGTGCTTTCACAGGTAATTCGGCTAAAGCGCTTGTGCAAACAGCAGGTTGCTCGTGGGGCTTTTCGGCAAGGGAGCGGTGGGGAGCGCTGTCCCTGCACGCCGCCGCGGAGGGGTGCAAACTGGATAAAGTATGCTTTCCCATTTCGGACATTTCCTGTAACTAAAGGAAATAAAAGGCAACCAACGTGATGCTCCCCGTTCCCTGGCTCACACACCATGAAACCAGCCCTGGTAAAGCAAACGCTTTGTCCGCTGTGGCTGGGGTGGCGCGGCCGAGCACCCCAGCTGCGGTGGGGGATGCGGCTCACCTGGGTGCCATGACTGGCGCAACCCAGACTTGCCCCGCTGACCTCTCTCACACGCAGCGCTTGGTAACTGATGCGATGGCGTAGAGCAAAGCCAACTGCAGAGCATAAAATGGTGAATAATTTAGCGGTGACATGGCCGTTTGAGTTTTAGCATGACCGGTCGCTGCCTGATGTTCCTACGAAAGCGCAGGGAGGGTGTCTGGCAGTGGTGTGGTCCCTGTTGGCCGCACTGGGAGTGTCTCAGCCCCCAACGTTTCCAAACGCTCCCCTTTGGGCGCCGTCTCCGCTCCGCAGAGGACGCGCAGGTGTGCTGCTCCATCCCTGCTCCCCTCCCGCCTCCCCGCGTGGGCTTTACCCGGGCTGTGCGGCACCGGCATCCTCCACGTGGCAGAAAGAGAAGGATTTCCCACTGGCGGCTAAATTTGAGTTGGTTACAACCTTGGTCAGTGTTTCATGAGCTTTATCGCAGCGTGGTGCAGGCAGGGAGGCTGTGTTAACCCCCTGCGATGGGGGCAAGGGGATGCCGAGGTTGGGGTGGGCACCCGGGGCTGGTGCTTTGCCAAAAAATACTTTGACCCTGGGGATTACTCAAAGCAGCAAAGTGCCTCCTCTCCTGCCTCTGCTTATGGTATTTATTGAGCAGTTGCTAAGCAATAACCCTGTCAAATTTCCCATGTGCTTTTTTTGACACTCTAACCTGTGGGTTTGGAGGGTTAGGAAATTAAAAGGACAATTTTAGCTTGAGGGTTAGCTGAGCAGCTCCTGGATTTTTGTGAGATGGAGACCACTTGTGTTAAGAGCTGGCTGCAGCTGGACAAGAAACGATTTGTGCTTTGGAAACTTAAAATTCCACCCCCCGCCCTGTTTCTGGAGAGAGGAAACAGCAATTCTTCATCTCCGCCAGTACGGAGTAATAAAAGATTAAAATATGGTACAAGGTAAGGAAAAATATTTTGCTGTGGAAACCGAAGGGAGGAAATGTGAGGAAATGAATGTTTCCATTTGGGAAACATTAGAAAAGAGAAATTTCAGGGCGTTAATGCCCACCCCTGTGAAAAGACTCGGCAGGATGGCCTGGGGACAAGTGCAGGCTCCCCTCCCCTTGCCACCGGTCGAAACCGTCACCTGGCTCCTGTGCGACCTACTCACCTGATAGCTACTACTGAAAGGCAAACATCGCTTTTGTAGGGGTTGTGCTGGTAAATGCATTAGTGGTTTTGGGTGGTTTTTTTTTTTTTGGTTTGTTTTCCAAAATACTAGACAGAACTTGTAGGGCAAAAAAAAAAAAAAAAAAGAAATTGCATTCAGAATTCTCCTTGGGTTTTTTCTTGTTTGGTTTTGGAAATCTCGCCTAAAGCTTTGGCTTCCAGTGAGGTAGCCAGCCCGGGGGAAGGGATGCCTTGCATCATTGTTGTGCAGTGATGCCTCTTAAGCTGTGATTTCTTTTTTTCCTCTTCTTTTTTTTTTTTTTGGGTGCAAATCCACTGTGTCCTGTCCTGCCAGTGGCCCCGAGCTGCCGAAAGCACCTGGATCCATCCAGCGAGAGAGAGCCCAGGGCCCTGCTGTGCTTCGGGCCAAGACCCCGGGCAGTGTCTTGCTTCGGAGGGGAAGATGCTCCAGCGCTTGCGCTGATGGTCACCACCGCTCCGCCGCTCCCCTCCTCGCTACGGCCGCTGGAGCTCGAGCGCAAAGCTCGGCGCATAAGAAGAGTGTTTTTACCATCCTGTGTGTGCAGAGCTGTCGCAGCAGCGGTGCTGGCACGAGCGGCTGAGGACGGTGCTGCCACGTGCCTCCGTCCGGGCAGACTGCTGGTCTAAAAACTCCACTATCAAATTAGAATCTGCAGCCCGGTAAAAATGAAGCCTGTTATCTGTAATTGCGCAGCAGGTAATGGGTGCCAAAACCGGTGTCACCGTTGCCCAAAAGAACTAGATAAGGCAAAGGGGAGCAAGGGGGGAAGTAATAACTTTAGATTCAATTCTGCTGATGTACTCATCTATTCCCAGGGTTAGTGTAAATCGAGGTTTGAACTAAGCCAAAACAGCCCCAGTTAATGTCTAAATCTGCCATTTCTCAGGCCCTACAGAAGCAGAAAAACACAAAATTGATATTTTCTCAAACTGCTGCGAAGTTTTCTTTACAGATTAATTTCTCCCTAATAATTGCTGCAGCTGCGGGTCTCCGGAGCCCTCCCTGCCACGGGGCCCTATCCTGCCCCTCGGCTCCCTCTCACTTGGGTGCTCGGGGGCTGTGGTGGTGGAGGGAAGGTGTGAAAAGCCTGCTTTGCCTCCAGGACCGGGGCTGCTGCTTAAATCTCTCCTGCAAAACCATCCCTGCTCTGCCTTCAGGGGCATGCACAGCACCCTTCCCTTGCAAGGAAGAACATCTTTTTTCCTCCCCTCTTGGTGTCAGGCATCTTTTTTTTCAGAAGGCGGTGAGAAGTGAGAACGCGGCCGCATTAATACCTGGATTTACGTGCTGGACCCCTGTTGAGCCAGGAGATCATTTTTGTCCCTTATTCGAGTTATTTCTGGTCTGAAGGCTTATTCTCGGCTCCTGCCACTAAGCGGGAGTGTTGCCACGCTGCAGAGCTGGCCGTGGGCCGGGGCCGAAGCAGCCGGGTCTCCTTCGCTCCTGGCGGTGCTTCTTCCTCCGGGATGGGTGGGAAAGGCAGGAGTGAAGGACTCGCCACAGCATCACCCAGGGAGGGCAAACACCCTCTTGCTTTACATTAAAGAGGGCAGCGACCCCAATTTCAGCCTTGCCTTGGACAAGAAGGGCAATAAGCATCCTTCCCTTGCCTCCAGGGGGGTCTGGCAACTTGGACCCAGAGAGACTTGGTTGACCCACAAAGCCCGTTGAGGCCCCAGGCGGACGGATGCTGATGGGGAGCGGGGGGAGCGTGATGAGGATGCAGGTGGGTCGATGAGCGCTTGGCAGTCTGGTGAAAAGGGCTTTCCCGCTACAGGAGCGAGTGGAGCGAGGAGAGAAGAAATGATCCAAAGCCTGCTGTGGACGTGGTCCTTCCCCACCGGGAGAGAGGAGAAAGTGGGGCTTTGTCACTTGTTAGGGTCGGGCAGTTCAGGATCTCTGCTTCTGGGCACTTTCATATGGTCTGATGCTCACGTCATAATTTATGTGCTCAAGTCGGCCTCAAGGTTATTCCCCTGCCCTGTGAGGTACACTATGTATATGCAATTCAACCCTTTCCCTCGTTAGGACCCCCATCCCTTTGCCTATGAAATGCAGATAACCCCATTCATCTAATTTTTTTTTTTATTGCCCGACAATGGGTTTGGGTATCTACAGAGGACAAACATGCTTGTTTATGGCTTGCTGGACTTAGAGTTGTCAGTTTTCTCTAACAATATATTCTGTTCTCAGTTTTATTTCATTTCAAATGTCATCCTTTTTCTCTTCTTCCAGGGCCACCCAGGGGTTTTATTCATGGAATTGGAATGAGCTGCAAAAGGGATAAAGAGCATTCACAGGAACCTTGAAAGAATTGTCTGAGCTCTATGAAATGAAGATTAAAAATAAAACAGGTATGTGAAGCACAAGCTCCAGCAGGATGATCTTATAAATGCTTATCCACGAAACTGAGAGCTCTTCCCACCACGCTGTACGCTCTGCATGGGAAGGAGCTGCCGTATCCGTCCCACAGGTGAGTAACTGGGGGCACAGCCCGAGAGCAGGAAAATACAGCAGATTAGAAAAGCTGCCAGCTCTTCGTGAAACGCGTTTCTACTGCTTCCTCCCTGCGTAGACTGGACAGGTAGCTCTGCCACAGGCTGTTTCAAAGCTGGCACGTGCGAATGGTTCCTCTTCCAGCTCCTGGGGAAAGGGAGCGGAGGAGGAGGAGGGAGAAGGAGCCATAATCCTGTGGTGCCTTCAAGCACAACCTTCTGGTGCGGGTGTAAACCGAAGGAGCTGTGATGATCGCCGCTGCCCTGCATGAATGGGAGACCTCGGCAGCAGTTGGATTTTGCCCCAGGGCTGCTGGCATTTATGGGCTGGCTGGTTGCATCTGGCTTGTTTTTGGGTCTGAGCAT
Organism: Phaethon lepturus; assembly: GCF_000687285.1. Lineage (NCBI taxonomy): Eukaryota > Metazoa > Chordata > Aves > Phaethontiformes > Phaethontidae > Phaethon > Phaethon lepturus. The sequence continues at coordinate 4,463 of NW_010539987.1, read as the reverse complement.
CCCAGAAGCTCTTTAACAGTTGGGAGCTGGTGAGCAGAGCTGGCAGGGCTCCGGCTTGCCTCCCCCTTCAGGCCACCCGGGAACCCGCTGGGCCAGAGACCTGGGTCTGGTGGCTTCCAATGCTCGTCCTTTGTCTGGGCTGGTGCTTGTGGCTCTTGTTTCTCCCCGTTACATCACCAAATTTTTTTATAAAGCACATTCCTCCAGACTGTTGTTACCAGTATTTTCCAGGTCAAATCCAGCCAGATCCCACCCACCCCGCCCTTCTGCACCCAAAGCCCCGCTGGTGTGGTGAGCAGCAGGGAGGGCTCCTCAGCACTTGGTCCGGTCCCCATAGTTCTATTCAGGAAACTGGTCTGGCTCCACTCCCTTTGCTCCCAAAGAAAGGGTTTTGTGGAAGGTGTGAGGCTACTTGACAAGGGCACATGCCTGTTCGTACACAAGGTTTTTGTCTTGTAAGCTGATGAAAGAGTCCTGCAGCCCAGCACATCTCCTCCGGCAGCAGGGAGCCCCTCCAGCCCCAGCGGTCTTGCTTGTCTGGGCTCAATGGCAGCGCCCCCCGCGCTGCTGACGACCCGGCGGCCTCC
>NW_010539987.1:0-3812 GCF_000687285.1 Phaethon lepturus | reverse complement strand
GGCTCTCCCTGCCCTCTCTGCCTCTTCCAGACTGTGGAAGAGTGGCTCAATCATGTTTGTGATGCTTTGGTAAACCGAATCTCCCCTGGCCGTGCATACACATCCCCGCAAAAAAGGGCAGGCTCTGCAATTCAGCGCGGACGTGATGTGTCTGAGCGGGAGGACAGCGGCAGCTCCTGTGTGCTGGCCCTGGAGAGGCAGCCAGGGATCAGAGCATCGCCCAAGCACAGGTTTGGGAGCTGGGATAACGCCAGTGTGGATGTTCAGGGTGCAGTTCCCAGCTGTGGGTGGGGAGGGAGATTGCTGGTCCCTGTGGCTCCGGTCATGGAGCAGTGTCATGCATATGGCAAGGGACTGATTTGGCCCAAAAAGGCTTCAGCCCCCCTCCAGCCGGCGTGCCAGGGTGCGGGGCTCAGGGCAGCCCCCGCGATGGAGCTGCACGCCGCGGTGGGCGGCAGGTTGGGCCGGCACAAGCTGGGGTGTTGACCTGCAGGAGGTGGAAGACTGGGGGTGGGTGCTGCAGCTGAAGGTGCTACACTGTGCTGGGACCTGCTGGGCTTTGCAGGGCCCCACTTTGGCTGGTGGCAGTGAGGTGAGCTCCCTGGAGAGGCTCCGTATCTGTGGATGACTCTTGAGCCCCTCTTGGGCATCTTGGCTACCCAACTTGGTCACGTCTGCTTCTTGGCCATGCAGTGATTTGGGAACATTGCTGGCATGTCAGGAAAGGCGTTGCTAAGGATTCTCTCTAAGGACCTTTGTCTTTCCCAAACCCTTGTGAGTGCATCACGCAGAGCCTTTCTGGTGGGCCAGTGAAGCCAAGAGCAGCTTTGCGTCGGTGCCTTCCTGTGCGTTAGCCGGAGCGCGTGAGCTCTGTTACACTGGGATACCCTACGTCTGCTGCCAAAAGCTCTGTTGTGTTGACTGGGCCTTATTTAGAAGTCAGGCAATTATGCACAAGCACAGCAGTCTGGACGCCAACACCTCAGACCAGCTGAGCTTTCCCACGAGCTGGTTCTGTGCCTGCATGGCAGATACCTCCACCCAGCCCACCTTCTCCTTCTCCTGGCTCCTGTCCGTTGACCCCGGACCTGCTGAGCATCTCCAGCTTTGCGTGTCTCTGGCACGTACCTCTCATCGGTCTGTTCCTTGGGGCTTTCTGAGACCAGGGCCGTGCTCCAGCAGCGGTGTGCTGTGGGAAAGCTTCCTTTGCCCAGGGAGATTTACCTGCTACATGGGGCTGGTGGTTCTGAAAGGCAATCGGTTGAGCTACGTATTATTTACTGCCTCTCAGACAAAGTAGGTCACCGATCCATCTTGGATTTATTTTGTGCGATGCACAGGAGAAGGCAGTGAGATCCTATTTCTTCCCTGTCCTCCTCCTTCCCACCCACAGGCGATAGGAGGGAGGACTCTGAAATCCTGAGGAGAAAGGCCTGATCCAGCACTGCAGGGGCTCTCGGTCTGCCCGAGCAGAGCCTGTGACCCCGAGGAGGATGGCTTGTGCCAGGGCAGTTGGCTACCGACTGCCCATGTGCTGATTTTGGGTTGCCTTGAGGTGCTGGGCTGCCAATGCCAGTGGCCTGGGAGATGCTCTCCGGGTGCTCTTTGCCAGTCATCCCCAAGCAATTTGCCCTGGTTTTGCATCAGGCAGGGGATTCACGTGTGGTGTTTATGTTAGAAAAGGTATGCTTAAGCATAAAATGTTTGTGTTATTCCTCCTGTTGCTTTTTCTGGGTACGTGACCTCGAGAGGTGTCTTTTAAGATAAAGTGAAGGGAGATGAACCCTTTTTTCTGCTTGATAAAAAGCCATGCTGTGTCTGTTGTGGGTGTCTTGGAGTATTCTGTGGCTAGCTGGAGACCTGCTAAGTTTCCTCTGTTATCAGGAACAACCCACAATGAAATACAGAACTTCCCCCATCTCTCTCCCAAATCTTGTTTAAGTTCCTAGTTAGGGTTTTACCTGTGCTTGTCTGGCTCTGGGCTCGCTGCCTTCCCCTCCTGCCCCGGGGGCCACGTCCCTAGGACAAGGGTGATGCCAGGACATCAGAATGACGTTGGGAGGTGGAGATGACCAGGAGCCAGGTCGGGGTGGGAAGCTGGTGAGAATGTATCAGAATAACTCGATAAGGACAAAGAGATTTAACTCTGCATCAGTCAGTAAAGGTGAGGAAAGACAAGCCGCTGTTTCTGAGGATAAGTGGAGTCTTGGTCCTCCTCTTGAAAAAAGAGAAGCATATTTGGGTGTTACTGGTAAGGAATCAACTAAATTCCCCCTTTCTGTGTCCCCACCTCTGCGAGAGATCGTTCAGCTGAGGCCTAATACACACGGCGTTTCAAAGTGCTTGGAAAGTGCAAATGTTTAAATCCGCAGTAGCTCTGTTAGGAAACGTGCCCCAGGCATTGCACATCAGCGCTCGGTGCCGCAGGGTGTACCTCTGGTAAGGCTTCCTCGCACCCATGTCGTAAATAATGTCACTCAAATGCAACGCAAGCCTGTCGGGGCTCACGGGCAGCCTCAGGCCACGGCCCAAAAAGTGGTCCAGGGTGCCCAGGTGGGCTCCCAGCGAAGGCTGGGGCTGTGTGACAGAGCCTGGTGCCCTCACAGGCAGGAGACTCTCCCAGACGAGCTCTACTAGGACGTCTGCCTGCTGCCGGGCGTCTGCCTGCCCTGCTCTCCACCGGGGCTTCTCCGCCGGTGGGCGCGAGAGGCGAAGCGAAGTGGAAGGGCATCAGCACATCGTTTTCTCAGAAAGGAGTAACGCGGTTTCTGGAAGCAAACCTGGGAGTAAACAGCTGAGTGCCACCGGCTGCGTGACCCTCGGCAGCCAGCGTAAGCGGGGGTGTGAGTAAACCCTGCTTAGCCTGAGCTTTTGGTGGCAGCATTGAGGTTAGAGAGGAAGGTCTGTTAGATCCCCCACCGATGTCTCCCCCTTTTTTTCTGATAAAATATGGAATTGGGAGACTTTGAAAGCACTTTTGCAGTTACTGAGATACTTTTACATCACTTAGTGCTGGCTTCTGCCCACACGCGCTCCTGAATAATCATAAGTTTCTGCTATAATTAAGTTTATTACACACTTGCTATGGTGACACACTATCCTGTGCTGTGGATGAGAGTGCTGCCAAGATGGAATTCTGCTCCGGGTGAGCAGCTGATTCCCAGGGTGCTGGTGGGGCGTGGGAGGGAAATCCTTCGGTAGCCTTTCTGTCAGGCTGCTCCTGCCCAAGAGAGTGTCACAGCAGGCTGCACAGAAATTAATAACATAATCGTCTTTCTTGTGTATTTTGGTAACAGCAAGCTAATTAATAATGATGGGTCAACAGTTTTTAGGCTTTTGGGATTAGCACCAGGTTTAGAGGAGGATCGCATGCATGTCTGAGCTGCAGCGTGCAGATGTAGGCGAACAGGTTGCAGTAAATGATACATGACCCACGTTTTAAATTTGTCTGGTATTGGAAAAAAAAAAGGTTACAGACTTAATCCTCTTCTTCTTCTATCTGCCCCAACTTATTCAGTTCCTCTTATTTAGGACAAAACAAAGACTTTTGCTTTATCAGGTAAATGATGGCTTTTGGGTGAGATGGCCCAGTCCCCTAAACTTCACATTATTTTGTGAATTGCTTCCACCACTTCCCTGTGCAGCCTGTTCCAGTGCTTGATAGCCCTTTCAGTGAAGAAATTTTTCTTGATATCCAACCTAAACCTCCCCTGGCACCACTTGAGGCCATTTTGTCTTGTCCTATTGCTCGTTACTTAGCAGAAGAGACCAACACCCTCCCCACCACAGCCCCCTTTCAGGTAGTTGCAGAG
>NW_010539986.1:14243-22194 GCF_000687285.1 Phaethon lepturus | reverse complement strand
GCTGTGTCAGGAAGTTAACCTCCACACACTCTAGGAACCTCCTCGACTGTTTCTTCTCTGCTGTGTTATACTTCCAGCAGACGTCTGGTAGATTGATGTCCCCTACAAGAACAAGGGCCAGCGAATGTGAGACTTCTGCCAGTCGCTTATAGAATGTTTCACCTGCCTCTTCATCCTGGTTGGGTGGTCTGTAACAGACTCCCAGCAGGATATCTGCCTCGTTGGCCTTCCCCCTCATCCTTATCCATAAGCACTCGACTTGGTCTTCACAATCGTTGATTTTTATATAATCAAAACTCTCCCTAACATATAGAGCCACCCCACCGCCTCTCCTTCCTTGCCTATCCCTTCTGAAGAGCTTATAGCCATCCATTGCAGCACTCCAGTCATGAAAAGCATCCCACCATGTTTCTGTGATGGCAACTACGTCATAGCTGTCCTGCTGCATAATGGCTTCCAGCTCCTCCTGTTTGCTGCCCATGCTGCGTGCATTGGTGTAGAGGCACTTGAGCTGGGCTATGGATTTCACCCCCAACTTTGGCACGCCACCCCTAGGCTCATCTCTAGTGAGCCTGGTTTTATCCCATTCCCCCTCCAAATCTATTTGAAAGCCCTCTCGATGAGGCCTGCCAGCTCGTAAGTGAGAATCCTTTTGCCCCTTGGCGTCAGTTGCACTCCATCTGCTGCCAGGAGGCCTGGTGCCGTGTACACCGCCTCGTGGTCAAAAACCCAAAAATTCTGCCAACGGCACCAGCCCCTGAGCCGTGTGTTTGACCAGTTGCATTTTCCTGTTCCTTTCAGCGTTCCTCCCTGCCACTGAAGGGGTTGATGAAAACACTACCTGTGCTCCCGCTCCATCGACCAGTCGCCCCAGCAATTCTCACTCTTCTCCCCCGGCTGGTGTTGCACAGCAGTTTTTTTCCTCTTCTTAAATATCTTATCCCAGAGGTGCTACCACCAGTGCTGATGGGCTCAGCTTTGGCCAGCAGCAGGTCTGTTTTGGAGCTGGCTGGCACTGGCTCTGTTGGACTTCTTACAGAAGTCACCTTATAGCCCGCCCCCACTACCAAAACCTTGCCATGCAAACCAAATATAGTAATTCAGTTCTAGCTGAAGCTATGTTAATATATTATAGATTATTAAAATGAATAAATAACATTCAAAAATACTTCTGTATTTACAGATATTTTCCACTAATTTTAAATTTACTTGGTCTTCAGCAGCACTGCACTATAATTTTGGAAGAGTAGAAGAGTGCATTCTAGCTCTAAGGCTTTGATTGTAAACTTTTTCCTTCAATTATATAAATAGCTATTGCAGTTGATTAATTAGTAGTGACTGATCAACTTGGTCAAATGCTATTTTTTTACCAGTTAGACGTATATTCCAGACTTTGTAATTGAAAATACAGAGCATTCATAAAACTGGATGACAGAAATCTCATTAAGGAAATGTCTGTAAACAGTTTTAGCTCAACTTCCAATTTAGTTAACTCGGCTTATGAAGTGAAGGGTTACAGAACAGCAACGATGGTAAAAAACATATAAATCTACTGAGATATAGATGCATATAAATGCATACGCATACATATATATATGGGCATGTCCTTCAGTTCAGAACTATTTAATAACTGTACTAGGCTGTATCACCACAGAATCATTAAGGTTGGAAAAGACCTTTAAGATCATCAAGTCCAACATCAACCCAACACCACCATGACCACTAAACCACGTCCTAAAGTGCCACGTCTACACATCTTTTGAATACTTCCAGTGATGGTGACTCCACCACCTCCCAGGACAGCCTGTTCCAATGCCTGACCATGTTTTCAGCAAAGAAATTTTTCCTAATATCCAGTGTAAACCTCCCCTGGTACAACTTGAGGCCATTTCCTCTCATACTATCAATAGTTACTTGGGAGAAGAGACCAACACCCACCTCACCACAACCCCCTTTCAGGTAGTTGTATAGAGCGATAAGGTCTCCCCTCAGCCTCCGCTTCTCCAGACTGAACAACCCCAGTTCCCTCAGCCGCTCCTCATAAGACTTGTGCTCCAGACCCCTCACCAGCTTCGTTGCCCTTCTCTGGACACGCTCCAGCACCTCAATGTCTTTTGTGTAGTGAGGGGCTCAAAACCGAACAGAGTATTCGAGGTGCAGCCTCACCAGTGCCGAGTACAGGGGCATGATCACTTCCCTACTCCTGCTGGCCACACTATTTCTGATACAGGCCAGGATGCTGTTGGCCTTCTTGGCCACCTGGGCACACTGCTGGCTCATGTTCTCTACCTTGTAAATCAAAGCCAAAATGACTATGTGGAATTTCATTCTCCAAAACCTTTCTGACAGTGACAAATCCATTGAAGATGTATATTTCAGAAACAGAAAAGCATAAGATTTAGGAAATTGGGGAGGGGGGCAGTTGTCACATGTAAGTACTTTCCCTAATTTGTGGCTTCTTCTAGGGTCACCTGCTTCACCTGCTTTTCTACTAACCTTTCTTTTATTTTTATATTTCTTCCTTTCTTTTCAGATGCCTTGCTGATCACTACTTCAGACTTTTTTCTTCTTTTCATTAATGGGGAAGTGTTTACTAAAACTGAAAGACAATAGGCCTTAACATGATAGATGAGGACATTATTACATCAACATTTTTCTTTAGGCTTTATAAAGAGGTGGCCATTTCCTACACATACCTAGTACCTAAGGTTTTGTTGTGCCTTGGGATCAAATTACATACCTTGGTATTTAGTGATTTTTTTTGGTATGACTTAGTCGTTGCAATCTGGATGCCTGCAAATGACCTGTTTGGTCACAGTTCAGATTTCAGTATTGGTCAATCTATCTAATTAGTTAATTTCATGTGTACCACCTATAAGGTGCTTTTTTCAATTCAAATCCTTATCAGTATAATTAAAGAAAATAACATGCTTGAAGTAGTGCATTATTTGCTAAGCAAGTATCGAAGGTTAATTAAAAAGAATTTTTTGTTGGCCTGAGGAGAACTGGAAATTCTGAAAAGAATTGGCTGCAGACTTGGCTTAACAACCATGACTCATCTTATGGTTTATCTAAGTATTCGTACACAAGAATATAAAACCACATTAAAAAAAAAAACTCAGGTACAGAAATTTCAGAATGAAATGTAAAGGCTGCCCAACTATCCTTTCTGTTCAGTGCTGAAGAAACACAGAAAATTAGCAAGCAAAGCTTACTTTAATGCTTTTTGTGATTCATATCAGTAACTTTGATTCTTCTTATTGAACTTCAGATACCTACTCAGATGAATACAGTGCTAAATATCTGAAAGGAAGGTGTTTAGTCAAAACTTGTTCAAGGTTCCCTCTTGCATCTGCGGTATGAGGCAACCCATCCTGTGGCAGATGTCTGAAGGGCAATGGCATTGATCGTTGCCTGGAGATGTCTATCCCCTTCTCCCTGCAAAGCAATCCAGGAGAGTATACAGTAAGTAACAAGCATATAGTGTTGTTTTTCAGTGAAAATTTTGAGAAATAGCAGTGGATAAGTGGAATCTTCTCTCACAGTGAGAATGTATGAATACAACTAGATGTACAGAGCCTTAAGTGTTAAAGGAAATCACTGAATAATCAGGATTAATGGATATACAATGGATGCATGGAAGGAGTTACACTGGATTTGTAAAAGTTCCATGAGACTAAGGGGACAGTGGCAATCAGTACATAAAACACAGTTAATACAGTTGCCTAAGAAATGACAGCGTACATACACTTTTCCTTAGGGAATTTACTCATAGAAAATTTGGAAGGAAGGTATTATATTAAAATTTCTTAATCCACAGAAACAAACTACAAATATAGCTATTTAAATATTGTAAAATGGATCATATATAATAACTACATGTGATCAGGAATGCACAATCATTTCAACCTGTGCCTTTGGAATAGGAACAGCTTTTTCTGAAAAAAAGATTTTCTTTTTTTTGGTTGGCAGGACTGGATTGTGAGTGATGGAGGAGTTAGGAAGGGGAGAAAGAGGGACTCCCTTTTCAACAGCAGCAGAGATCTACGCAAGTTTTACAGAAATCTCTAACTATGGGCTTTAGTTTGCAGAGAACTAGATCCAGAGCGCAAGAAGTCTCTTCAATTTCTGTATGTCATTGAAAGTACTCAGAAACTGAGGAAAAATAACTAACAACTCGGGGGGGGGGTGGATTTTGAGAGCAAAAGCATGATGAATGCTAGATTCTTATCCTTCTATAATCAGTGAATAAAAGTGGACCAGAGGCTATGTTTGAGTTCAGCAAGTACACATAATTAACCACAGCACTAATATTTTGCTGTAATCCTGGAAGCCTTTGAAACTAAATCCTTTAAAGGTCATGTGGGTGAAAGTGAAAAGCTTCCCTGTGCAGCACTGAAAATATCCAGGTAAATCGTTGCCTAAGATTATAAGCACTTTTGGATCATAAACACTTGCTTAAGATTCTTAATGCTATAAATTAAACTCCAGGGGAATTTGGTTGTGTTTGATTTTCCTAACAGTGAAATGATGGTTCTGTTACTGAAAGAAGAGCTGAAGAAAACAAAATTAGTGACTTTTACTTTCATATGCTTGACTCATGGAGATCTGCTTCTCTACTGATGCAGTAGAGATTTTTAACTTAAATTTAATAAATCAGACTCTAAAGAATGATAAGCAAAATCCTTTGTAGTAAAAAAGCCTGAAGGAAAAGACATATCCCATCTTTTTTCTTTTCAGAGAAATCCAAAAGCTAGGCCTATATTCATAACTTAGGCTAACCTCTGCTTTTACTGTTAAACACGTATGACATCAATGATGACATTTGATGTTCAAAGATGAGAGAACACGGTGAATGTGCATCAACAAGGGTACAAATATGCTATCAGGACCCAGTTCTATAAAGTTCTAATGCTCTCCTGAAAAATACTAGAAAAAGTTTCATCCAGATAAGTCATATGTGCTGATTTATTGCTTACAAATAGCTCAAAGGCTGTGTCATTCCATTAGCTGAAAGAAGAAAGATACTTACCTACACTTCTTAAAAAAAGACTAGCAAAAACTGCAGCACATTTGTCTGAATTCAGTCTGAAGGCATCTATCCATTCTTTTTGACTGAAAGTGATAAAAATTAATCAAACACTGAAGACCTTTCACTATAGATTTATAAATACTGAATATCTAAATTGGGCAGCTCAAACAGCACTAGCATTTTGGAGTTTGTTACTTTCTTAAAAATTAGAAATCTGGTTCCATAATATCCTTTCCTTGGTTTAATTTAAAATTATATCAGTTTTTTATTTAGAATAGGAAAACAGAGAAAAATGGAACTTCAATAAAGGTTATGCATGGATATACCCTTTCAGAACATACAGTGATATAGCCCTAAGGTTCCATTTCTAAAATAAAAAAGCTTTCCTTCCTATTACAGCATAATGTCCAAGCTACTACAGTCTTACAAGTGTGTCATACCCAGATCAATTTCTGACATCAAAAAATTAAATAAATACTGTTATTTCTGCTGTTAGTTGACCTTCTTAGTAAGGGAGTATTTCTTTCCATAGATACATATTGAACGTTGCAACTGAATCCCAGTTCTGTATTCCTTCAAAGTTTGGTTTTCTTTTGACTTACAAATTTACAGTGTCATGAAAGTTTTTCAGTTCTAAACCACATAAATTAGGCAGGCAGGGATCAATTGTACAGAAAAGGGAAATATAATGGGAGATATACAAACCTGCAATCAAATTTGATAAATCAAATTTATCCCCAAGAACGTTACCACACAGATTGAGCTATTCCAGAAGCAGGCTAAAATGATAGAGGTTTTTCCTGTTTGAGTATATTTGCACCTCACAGATTGAGCCAAGCAGATGCAATTTTCTTCATCCTGTACAACATGTAATTACAAGATAAGAATCATTTCCTCCTGGATTCACCTTATTTGAAAGCATAAATATCCATAAACTGTCAAAATATAATCAGTCAACCTTAATTTAAAATTTAATAAATCAGACTCTAAAGGATGATAAGCAAAATCCTTTTGTAGTAAAAAAGCCTGAAGGAAAAGGTACTGAAATTACCTTTAGTAAAAAAAGTAATATACTAGAAGATGACTTTTCCCTTAGATAGTTGCAAGAATGTCACAGATTTTTGCTGAATAAACTCAACCTTTTGTAGCACAAAGTCTATATGGCCACATCGTGGATTTCCAGCATTTCACTATCTGACAGCTTGCACTTCAAAATCTTCCAGTTTCACACATATTATCTGAACATGGACTGTCATAATTGGAGCTAATCAAAACAGTAAACGGGTCAGATATACAGATCAAGACAACTATGAAATTGTAAACAAACAGCAACTGAATTATTTAATTCCTTTTAGAGGTTTATTTAACTTCTATCAAAACATCAGTCAGTGTATATGCTGTTTTAAACAGCGTGGCATCACAGCCTCTGCCCATGAAGGTCTCACTCAGGTTACAACAGTACAAGCAGTGCCTTCATTTCTCCTTTGACAACAGGTTTATCTTGTGGTTTGGTTGCAAGGGCAAAGAACTATTTTTGCCCTCAGATTCTTTAAGGTCAGTTATCACTATCACGTCTGAAAGCATTAAGGCCAATTAAATGTATCTGTGGGTTTTCTTAGTAAAGAATGATTACTATATGTAGTATAATTCCAAAGCTATAGTTCTATTATTTATCAAAAAAATGAGTTTTATATTGCTTACAGAAACAGAATGCTTCAATGAGCCTTCAACATGCATTTGAAGGCTGCATACCTATTAAAACATCTTAAGACGTGCATTTCCCTACCAGTTGCACTGACTGATCAAGAGGAAATAAAAATGTAACTACCTTCTTCATCAGGTTCTGTGGATTCCTATGCAGTCAGAGAGAAGCAGCCCATCTTCCAAATTCAGGAGCTATGTATTCAACTATTCTGTACATGGTGGAGGCATGTAAACCAAAGCTGCCTGTATGCCTCTTTTAAAAACATGTAAAAATACATTCTTTTATTCCCAACCTGTATAAGATGTTCATCAAGGGTTCTAACACTGAGCTGTCATTATTTCTCCTGTGTATTCTGTAAGCGTCTTTACTTGTAATTGGCATTTCTCATGAGGATCGTGATCATAAAGATTGTCATTTATTTTAAAACTAGCTGGAGGTATTTATTCACAACAAAATAGTGACAGAAGAGAATTGTTTGGGGGTTTTGTCACTAAGACTTCCAGCAAGGAGAAATGTTTGTAAAGACAAAGAAAAAGCTTAAAATTAAATAATTCTGCTTAAAGAGTTAGTTTCATGCTTATTTAACTATCTGAACTTATGCAATGCTTTTAATAGTTCACGCTCAAATTATTAATAAAGCAATTTTCACCCATGTTTAATGATGATTCCAGAAAAGTATTTACACATTCTGTTTAGTATAATTGCTCCAGTTCAACAAATGCTTGAGGAAATCTATTCACTGATTTGTAAATTACAAAAGAATTAATTTAAAATACAACTTTTACCAATTAGTAAATTTACTGATGTCTAGGGAGATTTTTCTGCCATGATCAAAAACAATAGGAAATACCCTAAAATACAGTTTCTGAAATTATGTCCATTCCTAGAAGTTTATTATTATTCTACTATATTTCATTTGTGATTTCTAACATTTTAAAAAAATAATAAATTAAATTGTTTGGAAATGAGATTACTATCAAATATGAAAACATAAAAAAAAAAAAATGTGAGTGCCAGTAACTCAGAGCAAACTATCCCAATATTAAGCCATATTCAGACACATTCTGCACTTAGAACAGACAGATGCCAAAAGTTGCCATGGACTACTTATAGCATTTAAAAGTTCTCATAAAATAGCAAATTATATTGAAAGTATTGTGATACTTTTAAGCGTGTGCGTAAGGAAAGAAATATTTTTAGTTTGAATTTCACCT
>NW_010539986.1:287-13538 GCF_000687285.1 Phaethon lepturus | reverse complement strand
TACGGCGGAAAACCCTATGCAGGTTGCAACCTATGAGGTTGCCTATCTGCAAGGCCCATACAAAGGTTCCTAAGGACACACAGCAAGAGAATATAGTCAGAAAGGATTACCATGCAAAACCACTGAAATTTTCCAACCAATTGTTTTCATCTATAGCAATAAAACTATTAAAAGTAAGTCTTGACTTAGATAAAATTATCAGGATGGCATTTCTGTTAGAAGAGCAAGGCCTCCCCCCAGACTGACTTCATGATTAGACAATGGTCTTCATTCTAAACCCAGCTCTGGCCCATCTGGATCAGATTTCAACTCAGATGAGTTTTTCATCACTTAGCTATTTCAGGATAGGTATATTTCCACAGTTTCTGTTGGAGATAAGTGATTTAAATGCTTACTGAATTTAATTCATGTATCAAGAAAAGAAAGAAATGTTAGGGAGATGAAAAACAATATAACCAAACAGGAATTTTTATATCTAGAATTCACATCTTGGAAATATTTATAAAACACTAGCACTGAAAACATAAGTTGATTGATGTAAGCAGAGAGTTCTTAATCCTTTTCATACAAGTCTTATTTAGATCGTTACAGCTTCATCTTCCCTATATTCCCCAGCAGCAAGTTTTCTGGTTTTTTTCGGGGTACCTTAAGTTAGGCAGAAAACAGTATTACTACATAACATTTCATAAAAAACTCTGCTTTGTCAGGTTAAAATCTTGATCTCCTGGTAGGAAATGTTACCGGAATAATCTCACTTTTTTCACTTTTACCTCTCAGGAAGATTCAGCACATCTGTCAGAAAACGTTACTACAGCAGTCACAGTTAGCAAAGATATTCCAGAGAGAGGCAGATTCAATTTTCCATTTTTTAAAGACACCAGATAGTTTAAAGTAAACATTACTAAACAGCTGATATTTCATGGATTTTTCTGTCTTTAACTCCTCACTGAATTACTCTGAGTCTGGTAACTGTTATTATTTTGTAGTCATGGTTGGAAAGTGGAGAACACAAACAAAACGTTCAGCACATGAACTTCAAGCAGGTCGCTTTGAAGGACTGAAATTTTACATCTACTTTTGCCTCCTTTTTAAACTGTTCCATGAATATATTGTATTTATATACATGTGTCTATTACAAGATCTCCAAGTTATTTGAATAGATACTTTAAAAGTGCAGTGATTATATGAGACTGGTGGTAGAATCCTAAGAAAGGAAAGGTCCTACAAACAAGTCATATTTATAGCTTTGTTCCATTTCTGTTGCAGAGTACAAGTTAAATCTGACCTTTATATACTACAGTAATGTAGAAAGAGATTAAATTAGCAAGTGTTTGTCTTATGTAAATGTTGTTCAATAGCTTTTAATGACACTACCAAGTATCATTACAATAATGTATTTTGTTCATTTTACAGTGATGGAAATGACTTTATCTAGTAAAATCTAAAGTTTTTACACTTTAAATATAAATATAAATTTATAAATATAAACACAAACAAATATAAATATAAAATGGCTTAAAATATAAAGCGAAATACAAAGCTAAAGGAGCTGTGAGGCTAAAGCAGAACTCAGAACAGGCAGATCTCATATTTTAGAAAAGTACTCAAAACCGTATGTGCTAAACCAGGTCAAAATACAAACAGGAATTCAGATAATTTTGTCTTCTATTGCACCCTGTCTATAGATTCTCTTACAGAGCCTCACCAAGCCCTTTCCTATTGCCCTGCTCAGCAGTTTTGGGCTCCTCACTACAAGAAGGACACTGAGGTGGTGGAGCGTGTCCAAAGAAGGGCAACGAAGCTGGTGAGGGGTCTGGAGAACAAGTCTTCTGAGGAGTGGCTGAGGGAACTGGGGTTGTTTAGTCTGGAGAAGAGGAGGCTGAGGGGAGACCTTATCGCTCTCTACAACTCCCTGAAAAGGGGTTGTGGTGAGGGAGGTGTTGGTCTCTTCTCCCAAGTAACTAGCGATAGGACGAGAGGAAAGGGCCTCAAATTGTGCCAGGGGAAGTTTAGACTGGATATTAGCAGAAATTTCTTTACTGAGAGAGTGGTCAAATATTGGAACAGGCTGCCCAGGGAAGTGATGGAGTCACCATTTTGAACAGTGTTCAAAAAATGTGTAGACGTGGCACTTTAGGACATGGCTTAGTGGCCTTGCTGGTGTTGGGTTGACGGTTGGACTTGATGATCTTAGAGGTCTTTTCCAACCTTAATGATTCTATGATTCTGTCATTCTATGAACTTGCCACAATTCCCTCTGACCAGCTTATTTTACATAAAGAAGGTTGCTTTGTCGTAGTAAATCAACAAATAACTTTCTTCTCACAGTCTAGAACTGTCTCAGACAGAAAACGAGACATTAAGTTAAATGTTAGTGATGGTGTAGTTAATAGTATCTATAGATACTACAAAGAGATCATGTGTTTTTGAGGTGTATTACCTGGTGAAAGACAGTCACTTCAGTCACTGCACGCCATTTGTGAGCACTCTGAGGATGTGTCGACCCATCACATAGTGCCTGCAAGGAAAAAGGAAGTTGAGTTTTCACAAGGAGGAGGAACAGTAGGTCATATGGAGATCAAAAGTGGCCTGAAAAAGCTGAAGTGTTCATTTATGTCCTTACTCAAGGAGTCTGGCTTTCTTCTCAATTCCTTTTTTGTATTTTTACAAAGCTCAAATTCCCATCTAATCAGTCATCTGTTCGTTTTATCTTTCTATGCACAGAAATAGAAAACAAAGATGAAAACACTTTAGTGTGTTTTGAGAGCTCTATTGTAATAACCAAACATTTTTTTTTGTCTACAAACTCAGTTATGACCTTTTTAATTCTGAATCAGTAGCTAAAAAGAATTAATGAGGCCTAAGTAATCCACTTCATCATTTAGATAAATTTTCTTTACTGTTCCTATGTGGACAAAAGCTTAACAGAGACTAATAAATTGATAAAAAGCATATTACAAAAAATAAACCAAGTGGTAATTTGCTTAATTAGTCACCAAAAGACAAATGCTGTTATAAGCAACACTATTTTTAGTAATGTCACATGAAAAATGTAGTGGATACATAGGAAATACTCAGAGATACAATGCAAGCATACTAATTAAGTACTCCACTGTACATGCTTTTAGTTGGTTTGACATGTGAAATATAAGGAAGACATGATAAAACAATGGGAAGGTGAGATAAAGGGTCAAAAGAGGACAGATGGCAAGAAGATGAAAAAACCATGAAAAATTATGATTTCTGGTAACTGTACATACAATACATTATGCAATACAGGGAAGCTATCAATAGTATAAAGATTTTAAAGTCTTTGGCAATCAACGTATTATTTTTGCAAAGATAGTATAGGATTGGGGGGAAAAAAAGATAATTTCACAGAAAATCAGGCAGAAATGTAATGACTTATCAATCTGTTAAAGATGAAGTATTAGGGACTGTGAAAGATGCAAAAAAACGAAGTACTTGCATACTGAACTTGAACTTGGAAAGGAACAGTAGCCTACACGTCAACAGCAATGATTATGCACTGCCACTTTTTGCAAACACATCTCTGCTCATTCCTGTACCGAATCTCAGTTATTTGTATTTAACAGAAGAAACAACAAAACAACATCTACAGAAGGGTTTTCAGAGGAAGTGGTAGGGAGAACACAAAACCACAGAATCATAGAATGGCTTCGGTTGGAAGGGACCTTTAAAGATGATCTAGTCCAACCTGCCTACCATGGGCAAGGATTTCTTTCACTAGACCAGGTTGCTCAAAGCCCCATCTAACCTGGCCTTGAACACTTCCAGGGATGGGGCATCCACAACTTCTGTGGGCAACCTGTTCATGGGCAGCTGTGAACCTGAACACAGGCCGTGACAAGAGGAAAAAGATGGAGTGCAGAAGTGAACACTTTAAAAAATCTCTTAGGAAATGAAATGAGACAAATTGTGAGCAGATGGAGTGATTTAACAGCATGTGCTATTCTCCTTCTATAGCGTCCATTTTTCTGACTGAATTTTGTATTTAATGGATGACATCAGGTTTTGCCCTCTGGCTTCCAGACAGTAATTCATCTCACCTCAGAATTTCAAGGGATGGCGGACTCAGCATTTGGCAGCCAAGTGAGTCTACACTGCTGCCAGGACAGAGGCTCCTTCTGCCAAACTTCAATCATTCAACTCAGGCGGTTTTCTTAGACCTTCCTCAATGTCAATAAAGAAAAATACGCAGTTTTAGAGAATGATTCATCTAACATATTTTAAAAGTCTACTCTCTGCTGAAATTAATTCCTTTCCAGAAACGTCTATTTCTCTTCACTGACTGGTGAGGAAGCTTAGAATGACTAGCTTAAATATCCATGTCTAGACTGTAGCCCATGCCTGCATTCCTTTGATAAATCCCACCCAAGATGTCAAAAACTGAGAGGAAAAACATGACACTGTCTGGTTATATGAAAACAAACAAGCAAAAAGTTGCTGGGACTTTTGTGAATTATATGGACATTTACGAAAGTTAACTCAATACCAAACAACATGCACACCTATGGGATGAAAAAAAATATTATTTGGGGGAGAACAAAGAATCAAGAGCAATTCTAGACTGTCCAACAAAAATATTCATTGTCACTTATGTCTTTGGATTCAGCTATAATAAAATCAAGCAAAAATAAAATAGAAAAAGAACAAAAAAGCAAAACCACTACCCTTGTACTGACTGCTCTTAATTTCACTAAATGTTACTGTTTTGTTCAACAGGTCATAAGATTAGCAGGAAATTTTTAGAGACTATTTGCAACATATGACAAATATCTGCTTTATTTTTGGAGATTTTTTTGTTGTTGTCTTTTTTGACCAATTAATCCCTTGGCGATGTTGAACACATCTTTTTATTATTTTTGCTTAGAAGATATTTCTGCTTGACTCCTTAGCCAGATCAAAGGTACTATGGTATGGAAATGGGAACTGGAAAAGTCAAATGCCATTTATGTTGACAATATTGATCTATAAAGATGAGACAAGCGGCAGTGCCACCTACTGTTTAGACTTTCACTGAAGAAACTCCTGAGAGCTGTGTCCAGATACTTTATGGATGGTTTACAGTGGAAAGTTCACTTAGAGAAGGAATTACTCTCTGTAACTGGTACAGTGTAGCTTAAAAAAAAAGGTTAAAAGCAAAGTTTAAAAAAAGTAGCTGTGCATTGGTGAGATCACTGTCTTCCATTTCTGTCTTATTTTTTCATGGAAATTATTCCAGTCCAGGAAATAAGAAATTTAAAAATGTTTTTAGATTAAGGAATAGAGTGGGAAGGCGACTGATTTAACAGTGAAATGGTCCTTTGTTCTTTTACATGATTTTGGAACGTATCAGCTGCACTTGAGCTTCCTACACACACATTCACTCACTCACTCACAACACACATGCATGAAATGGTCAGCTCCCGGTGAGGATTGCCCGGCTCCCAACAGGCATGGGGCAAGTGGGGCTGAGCATGGAAAGTAGCACAAAGGAAAAATTTACTAGGTCCGTTTGTGGGGGTGTTTTGTCAACTTCCAACAACTGACTATCCTCCTCTTGT
Organism: Phaethon lepturus; assembly: GCF_000687285.1. Taxonomy (NCBI): domain Eukaryota; kingdom Metazoa; phylum Chordata; class Aves; order Phaethontiformes; family Phaethontidae; genus Phaethon; species Phaethon lepturus. Next base: position 7,971 of record NW_010539986.1, on the reverse strand, counting down.
ATTACCCAGGTGAATAACCCACAGTGCTCTCCTTTCATGTATTTGTTCTCTCAAACCTCAGTCGTGTCACACACGGGTACACACATACACACCAGCCTAGTGCAAAATTTTCTGTTGAGAACACCACCGGCGAAAAAAAGCCACAGAAGTTTTTAATAGACACCGTTCTAGAAAGCTGCGAGTTTTAGATTCCCCATCCCTCGTGTGAAATGACTGCAATATTCCAGTAATATATGGTCCCTAAATGCAGGATGCATGTTAGTTGTTGAAGCCACCTGACAGTGAGGCATCTAATTCAGCCACTTCAGGTATCTGAAAGAAGAGAGGCCGTTCAGAGGGGGAGTCGCTTCATCTTAAGATATGATATAAGCTGATTTAGCTTGCTGCAAATGAATGTCAATGTTTACTTTACATTAAGCAAATAAACAAATAAATAATTTTGGCCAAAATTAATAGCGGAGGACAACCTTTAATATGGATTTTTCAAAATGAAGAATTTCAATTCTCATTTCAGAGCAATGCTTTTTTTTTTTTCATTTATGACATTTATTTTTAACAGAACACTTTGGCCTGCAATTTTAGGGTTTGGGTAGAAAACAGGAAGCATGTCTATTCCCTGTGGTTCCTTTTGAACAAACTCCTTGGCACATTTGCTCTGCGTGGCAAAGAAAAGCACAGATTAGCTTTACAGGCTAAGTGTCGGTGAAGACAAATTTTCTAGTCTGAAGTGGTCAGTTGTATACCACAAAGGACAGGAAGACTCTTATCTTACTTCTGGTAGCTCTGGTACAATGATAATCAATACTGAAAACAACTTTTAATATTATAACTAGATGATAATATAAATACGTAAAGGCATGACCTAAACTCTCAGAGACTGTTGGGATATGTAAAGCTAAAAGCCTGCTAAAAGGCTGACCTAGCAGAATATCTAAGTGGCAAAATCAGATCAAAAGCATGATTTAAATAATGCTACTCTGTTCAGTCTAGATAGATGAGGCTTTTGGAAACCGAGGAAGCACTATCTTCTCTTTGATATTTAGAAGTAACTTGAACATGTCATCTTGGGACTAGATAGCAGCTGTGAGTCAACCTCGGGGAAATCTCATACTCAGTCTTTTTGTTAGCTGCTGTTATTCAGTTTTAATTAAAAGAATGCTCCAGATAAATCACAGACAGGTGCAAGGGAATAAAAATGAAGAAAACCTTGCGTACTCAGCTTGATTAAAGTAAATTTAAGTGGCACTCAGGTGATAAACTTGGGGGCAGAAAGGAACAGACAGAAACCAAGACAAAGACAAACTTTAATCAACACAACCATGAAAAACTAGTGTTATGTGTTCCTCATAAACAATATTGTGCCATTTTATTTAAGGAGCCTTAATTCACACAATGTCAGTTAGTCTTCGCAATATTTATGTTTTGTTTAGTTAACTATGCCAATCATAGCATCACTTGCTGCTCAAATCAACTACAGGCTGGTCAGCCTGCAAGTTATAACATATAAAGCTAGTATGCAATGTTGGATATGACAAAATTCAAACAAATTCCTTCAGGCTTGGATTGAACCTCTGGTAAGGTTCAGCATATCTAACCAACTACTACATAGTACCTATATAATATATTGTATAGTACCTTTTTATTCAGAAAGCTGAGACTGTTAGTCTTCTACCCTGAATGATTTTCTTGGCTTAAATCAACTAAATAGGAGAACTGTCTCACACTTTAAATTTTCTTTATTTTTTTTTTTCTAATTCTGTCTGAGAGGGAAATTACTGGAATTACTGGAAAGTCCTTGCTGAATGGACTTCTGCTAAGCTATGTTCCAGCTTCTTTAGGGTTTTTCCCCCTTTAGTCAGAATTCTGTGATAAAGGCTTATTCACCAGTTAAAGTTTTAGATTTAACAGATAAACAGCTTTTAGATTTCTAAAATGTATTCACACTAACGATGTAATATCTATTGAGATGATAATGATGGTTTTCTTCTGCTTAGATACTGTTGTGAGACTTGGCTTCAAATACTGTGAGATGATGCAGTTATTCAGCTTATAATCCAAAAAATAGTCAGAAATTGGTAAGTAGTAACTAATAATACAATGCCACGTGTCCTGGTTTCAGCTGGGCTAGAGTTAATTTTCTTCATAGAAGCTAGTGTGAGGTTATGTTTTGGATTTGGGCTGAAAAAATGTTGATAACGTGCTGATGTTTTGGGTTGTTGCTGAGCAGTCAAGGACAGTCCAGCTTCTCGTGCTGGTCTGCCAGCGAGGAGGCTGGGGGTGCCCGGGGAGCTGGGAGGGGACACAGCCGGGACAGCTGACCCAGGCTGGCCAAAAGGATATTCTGTATCATATGACATCATGCAACTGTATTGTAAATAAAGTTACTTGTTTTCTTGAGTTAAATCCACTTTCTTCTTTGTCACTTTTAGGTGTTTTTCTGACATTGATATATTACCATTTTCCTTTTGGATCCAATGGGGTATAGCTTCCTGGAACTTTAAACTTCAAATACATGTACCTAGCTCTTCTTCCCAGTAAACAAAAATCTTTCTCTTTTTTGCTTTCTTTGAAATTCAACTCCTTTTATATTTGCAATGACAAACCCAACAATTAATGCAAGCTGTACCTATTCTATGAAATTCAAGCCCACTCTTAATTGTGGACTGTTCCTTTGGTGTTGCCTTGGCTTTAGTAATGTTACCATTTATTAACAAAGTTCACTAGCAAAGATGTAGTCCCCGTGTTTTATATTTGTCTCCCACAGACTTGAAAAGAAGAAGGTCAGGAACTGGAAAAACCAGTTAATAATAAAACTCCTGTACTCTCTGCTCTGAGAAATTATCCTCCTGTATGATGCCCCAACCTTCACATTTATTTACAGTCAAACTAAGTCTTCTTTTTTTCTTTCTTGTAGGTATCATTCACAAATTGTATACCTTTAAAAAGTACTTTTTACCAAAAATTCTTTGGAAGTACACCTTAGAAAGACTCCAGTTATGACTCAGTGATGCACTGGATGTATTTTCACCTTGCCTTTCAAAAAGGTGAACTTAATTTTTTTTTTATTTTTCCTTTTTTATTAAGTTTCAGTTTCATTTAAGTTTCAACATTATGTCTACATCATTTGGAGAAGATCTTTGCTAGAGGTTGCTAACTCTATTTTCATAAAATTGGCCATTAGTATCACAGGTGATTTCCAAGCCAGCTGTTGAACTTTGCCTTCTGAAAGCCTTCTGCTACTTTTTTTCTCTCTCATGAGCCTCAACATATCTTCAGCTTTGTTAACACCTCCTTTCTCCCACAGTTCCTTTGTAGCTACACATTTCCACCCTAATTCCCCACCCACCTTCCACCCTACGAAGTCACCAGTCTCCCTCCAAAACCAGTTGTTTTTTATCTGGTAGCACCTCTGTTCTTTTGAGCTCACTTATCGGAGGACAATTCCTACATTTGCTTCATCTCTGAACTTCTGTCTCCTATCATCATTCCTCTTTGGGTCCCTCTTTGGACACCTTAGCCAAGCACAAAGTGATTCCGCAAGCAGGATATACCCAGCTTCGAAGTATATAGATTACTTATTGGTTTTCATACACAAATGATCAGTACTAGGTTAGGCATTAATATGCTCACCACCTTTTATAAGATACATGCAGAGTCTTTGCCAGCCAGGCAGGCAAGAGTCGGGAGGAGAAGGGGCAGTTCCTGCAGCTCCCTGGAGCACAGCTGCAGTTGTGCCATCTTCTGCCACCCTAGGTTTTCTTTGTGATTTTATACTGGCCCATGTCGGTGCTTCTCCTTGTCTTACCCTGGCTGCAACTCCAGCTTTCTCATCTCACAAGACTTCTCTAACAAGACTTTCTAACACCATTTGGGTTTTCTTTTTCTCCTCCTAAGTCTAAGCCATGGTTACGTAGCTGCATAATATCAGCAACGGGCCTGGTATCCTGAGAGCACAGACGCCCAGACAGACTTCAAGACAGACAGAGTTACACGCTTTTTTAGCACTGAGATGACTGTGACACAGGAGGTAAGGAAATGGATTAGTTCTACTGTGGCTACCAGTCAAACCCGTACGTTTGAGTATCAGTTGCTCAGCGGTAACCTATATGCTCATGCTTACCCCATAAGAAAAGATTATCCTTTTCCTTGTGATACACCATTAGACGTTTCATCAGATCTTAATACACCGCAATACACATTTTTTTTAACTTTTCAATCCATGTATTGGCATTTGGTTCTAGGCCAATTGAATTAGTGTCGCAAAAAACTGCATTAAATCCTCTAATGACACCTATCCATAACAAGAATCTTCCATCCTTCCCATGAAAATTTATTATGCAGAGCTCACAGAAAAGAGACATTCAATAGGAGACACAATTTTTAAAATATATATACTTCTGAATTACACCCATAACATCTTTGTCAGTAATAAAAGAAGACTTTCAAGTTAAGTTTCACTCTCAATGATCTTCTTTACACGTCTCCTCATTTTCCATGCAGGACTCAATCCGCAAGTAAGAACTCAGGCTTACTGGCAGGGACACATTATAGTAGTCACACCACTAACCAATTTAATCATGCTGACCAAAAATGTAACAAAGTTAAAGTCATATTACCAAAAGCTAAGCTACTGTTTGCTGCTGTAGCTTAGCCTGTTAAGGGAACTAATTTTACATACACTTCCAAATAACTTGTAACTTAACTATATCAGTGCTCCAAAATACCTATCCTGGCAAACACCATGTTGTAAAACCACTGGAATGTTTATGTAACTCAAGTAAGCATTTTTGTATGTTTCATTCTTAAGAAAATGGCAGAATATTACAAAGAACAACTATTAAAGGAGCAAAGAATGAAAGATATGTCATGCTATAAAAATATTGAATATGACAAATTTATCTAAACAAGAACATGTGGCAGATGAAATAAGCTTCGACACTTGAAGGATAAGGGTCTGATCAACTGTAGCTGTGGGAAAGAAAAAGAGAATGGATTGAGTTGAGATAGGGAGCCAAAGAAGTCTTATTTATACTTTCTTCTAAAAGGGCAAAAGAGACACGAGTGCCATTTGAGAGACACTATCTCCATTTGCTGTCCTTGGCGATGACTTGTTTTGCCTACACTTGGAACTATCCCTGATTAAAGGTTTAATTCTTTCCAACTCAGAAAACTTAATCTATCTCATTCATTTTCCAATTCATGAATAGATCAGACACAGTACAGAAGCAACAAGAAGCTAACTAATGTACAGGAGTCCACATCTGAAAGGACGAGAATGAAAAGGCCACGTTTGTGACCTTTGCACTTGCCATAGCCGTCAATCAGAGTATTAATTTAGATGCAAGTGTGGTCCTAATGATACTACCGCCCACTACAAATTAGAACTCTGTCTATAATTAAAGCAAGATTTTTTTCTCACCACTAAGGCTCATCTGGCTTTCTCATCTACAAACTCATCCTCTAAATATGGGGAAAGAGTACAGGATGATGGAAAGAGAAGGCAGTAACTCCACCAGCAGACACTTTGGTTGTTGTAAAACAATCCCAGGGATCTGTTTTGCAACCATTGCTTTTTACTTTGCATTTGGGCTGCAAGTCACTTCCTGTTATTGCTGCTTCTTCTTCCTGCCCATACAAAGTTTTTGTAGCAAATTTCAGTTTAAGTAAACTCCAAACCACCAAAACCACCCACAACTCCCTTTGTAAATACTAAAGGACTACTCCTTACGCACACTGAAAATTGAAAGGAAATAATAGTGCTTTATGCAGAAAAGTTTCAGTATAATTTCCATCAATTCCACGGAATTTGGTCCTGTTTTATTGCAAACTGAAGTTCTGTGACAATAGTTGCTGCTGTCCTCACTTCCATAAAAAAGCCAGATGCAGAACTTTCTTTTTGCAGAGGGAGATGGACAGCACTATATGCAGGCTATTCAGTGTCGCGATCTTTCTTTGGGGATGGGCTTATTTTATAAATGCACGTATGTCACAAACAGGTTTAATAAAAGTTAAAATATGAGATTGTGGGAAACTTAATGACCTCAATAAATTCATTATTTGCCTCGGATTACAATTGTATTAACAACATGCAATAAAAACGAGGCTCATTCGTTTCTGAAATATTTTGCATTTTCCATTCCCCATCCTGAGCAGTGAGAGAAACAACGTATTTTACTAATCAGCTGAACTGGCATCTAATATCACTGATCATGCCAATCATTTAAATTAGGGTAAGAATGCGATAAAAAAGACCTTTTGTGGAAAAGGTCAAAAGAAGGGGAGGAGAAAAAGGGAGTTAATTAGTGGGAGACATACTTGGGTCTGTATTTTCTTTGCTTTTTTGTCTAGCTTTTACAGATCACCATTCATGTGAAAATGTCAGAGATCCATTTTGTGTTCTTCTGAAAACTGAGGCTGAATCCTCAGATATTTCTGTATTGGCCTCATGAAATGCATATTTAAGATTATGTCATTGATTAATTTAATTCTCTTCTGTCTCACTTAAAAGCAGTATTTTAATTTATAGATTGATAATGTGCACTGGCAATCACAGAAAAAAATCCAAGGCAACTTATTAGACTCACAGGAAGGAATTCCAAAGTCATGTTGAACAAAAATATGCCCATAACATTTCATAAATCTTCATATTTCATTAGCATGAGTCACATTAAACGTGGTTTTTCCTTACACTGAAAAATAATATGTGAATCAGTATCTTCCAATGTTCAGACCCATGGACGTACACCTGCTGTTCTCATTTCTAACCATCTTCACGTGGCTTATAACATACATGCATAAGAGAAGCAAAGCGAACTTTCCTGTGACTCACCTTTTAAATATTACAAATTCTTTCCGGTCAAAATTTTGTTAATTTATGCTTCATTATAGACTAGGAAGTGCAATTGTGGGTTATGCTACAACAAGGTCTGTAGCCTCTGTATAAGGAAATAGGTGCTTTGCATGACTCCACGTGGAAACTATCCTGCAAACTTTTATTCCAGCATTTTCTGTCTTAGGATACAATCATTACAAATCTATGTCTGTTACTAAGAGGCTGGGATCAAATTAATTAGTGGAAAAAAGACATCACTGTTATATGCATATTCTGTTCCTCACAAGCAGCAAGTTAAAAGTCAAATTCAAGGACCCTGCAGAAGTTCAAATCTCTAAAGCAAACGCCGCTATTCTTTAATCCTATAAAGCCTATAACAGACTAAACTGAAGCACAAATTAATAATTCCTTAATAAAATTAGCAGATGACTAAAGATTAGAAGATGACTAAATTAAACTGTACACAACCACTTTAGACAACAGAAACTGTCCAGGTTCCCCCTAAAAACAGTTGCACCCCCTTCTATCCCAAACCCATAGCAGCCCCTCCCATATACCAGTAAGAAGTAAGAATGCCTGAGGTGAAGGACGCTAATCTGCGTGCAGTCTAACTTTTTTTTCCCCAGCTAGTTTAGATTTAGCTCGTCAGACCCCTGGGAAGGTTCACACACCTACACTGCCATCTCACAGGCACCTTTGCTCTCCCCCGTTTTCCTCACCCACTGTTGGCTACAGGATCCCTCTCCATCTCCCATGTGCAGGCTGTGCTGACCTTGGTACTCGTCTGCCAGAAGGGTGGCAGGACTCACCGTATTAAAACACACACACACTCCAAACACAGAAAAAATCCCG
>NW_010539986.1:0-256 GCF_000687285.1 Phaethon lepturus | reverse complement strand
CTTCTGCGCCCCCCCAAAGCCACGGCTTCAGGGAGAGGAAGCCTCTACGCAGTGCCGGCTGCACGGCGCGCCCCGCCTCCGGTACCCGGCCCGGTACAAGGGCGCTGCTGGCGGGTGCGGACACCCGCCCACACGACGTCTCCCGGCGACAGCGGCAGCTCACTGGGTGACGGCGTGAGGCGGCAGAAAGGCACCCCACCAGCCTTCTCCCTCGGGAGGCCGCAGGAGGGGGAGGCGAGGCCAGCCCAGGCAGGCA